>NC_089830.1:5721994-5942114 GCF_035046505.1 Tiliqua scincoides | reverse complement strand
TTCCTAACCAGGTTAGCTGCCCTTCCCTCTAACCTCATTGATCCCATAGGTTCTGTGATTCAGTATTTACTTAGTTTTCTAGGAAGCTAACCCCAACAGACAACAAGAATTGACTGTATTTTTCTGACCCTGTCTGTCCTAATGGCCTGACTGACAATGTACCTGGGCCTAGTGCCCCTGGTTCCTGCCTTTCCAGCATAGTACTGTGGATTACTTAACAATTGCAGGTAGCCTCCTTTTCTCCACCCCATCCACAGTTCAGTGACAGAGTCATCCCTGCTTTGCATGCAGAGGATCCCAGTTCCATCTCCGGCAACATCTCTGGGTGTTACTGAGGAAGACCACTCTCTGCCTGAAACCCTGGAAAGCCTTAACCAGACTTGGCCAGATGACCAATGCAGGCTGTCCATAGAAAACAGTTTCCTTTGTTCAAGAGGCACTGCAAAGCTGCAGGGGCCTTTCCTGTTCCTTCAGTGTCTCCAAAGCACAACTCCGAATGAACAATTGACCTTGCCCTCTCCCCTTGAGGGTCTGATGGTCAGCAAGCACAGTGGCTGGCTGCTAAGGCCAACTAAAATTGTGAACCCCTCACTGTAATTCTCTAACAACTCTCCAAGGGAGCTCTTTTCAAGTGGTGTGCCATGGCCACAAAAAGTCCACAGGTGTTTTGTGAAAGTTTGGAGCACCCTGGAAAACTGTGTGAGGCTCTACAGCTCTGGTTTCTAGGGCAACTGTCTGTAGAAGAGGGACAGGCAATTCATTACTACAGGCAGTTGCTCTAGAAACAGGACCCTGAAGTGTCTCCCAGAAGTGAAATCACAAGAGGCAAAGACTATAGATGTCAGTGTGCCATGAGAAGAAAAATGTTGAAAATTGCTGCTCTAAAGTCTGTTCAGCCTCCAGTGTTTGCTGAGCCCTTGTCCCCTTTGTGACTGAAGACTGTTCTTCTAAAACAGGGGTTCCAAACCCTGGCCCAGGGGCCAGATGTGGCCTGTGGAGAGCCTCTATCCGGCCCACGGCCAGCCTCTGATCCCCTGAGAGTCTGTGACCAGTTGACCAAACACAACCAGAGTTGTGCTTGTGGGGTGGGGAAAATGGGGGTCCATTTAAGTGTGTGTACTTTATTTCTTGGGCTGTGTTGGTGCTTGGAGAAATCCTTGATATTTGAGCCCATTCATTCATTCATTCATTCATTCATTCATTCATTCATTCAAAGTTCCATCTCTAATGTATTTATTTAAATTTTATATTTAATTTTTTTCCCGGCCCTCGACATCGTGCCAAATATTTGATGCGGCCCTTTCTGGCAGGGGGCCAAAAAGTTTAGCGACCCCTGTTCTAAAACATGGTTCCAAGAGAACAGTTATGCCAAGTCTCCAGCTTACATCCTGGTTCCATTCTGGAGATTTGTCAAAGTGTTGGAACCAACGTAAGTTGGCATAGCACTGTCACACCTGCACAAAAGCGCCAGTGCAGCTCTCCGTAAGTCAGTGACTGCCTGTATCTTTAGTGGCCTGTGTTCAAACCCCACACAGCAGTGGGTCGTATCATATGGCCTTGGGCCAGTTGCTTTCTCCAAAGCTTGTCAGGTTAAAGTGGTGTAACAATCCTGACTGAGTTCCTTGGGTGCAAATGTGAAACCTTAACAGTGTGCAGGCTTGATGTCATGTATCTGGGGGGACGATGGCAGCCTGAATTCTTGCAGCAGTATTCATTTGTCAATGTGCCATAAAAACCTTTTGTAGTTTCTTGCAGTATGACTGGTTATGTTCTGTGTTATGTAAAGGTTTTTAAAAATCCTGTCATTTTTCCTGAAATGTACCATTTTTTTCTTTGGAGAAGAGTGGAATTTGGATATCCCTAATAAATGCTGAAGGTCGTGTTCAGTTTTACTGATGTGTGATCAGAATTGAGTATTGAATCTGTAGGCAAGTGTGCTTTTTCTTGCATGACAAACTAAACTTGGAAAAGCCATAAAGAAATGAATTCTTGAATGTGATCTGTGAAGCATAGCCTTTAATGTCATTCTTAAAACCTGCTATAATAAAATAATAATAATAAATAATAAAACTTTATTTTTATCCCGCCCTTCTCCCAAAAAGGGACCCAGGGCGGCTAACATATAAAACAGATTAAAACATAATTTCACAAACAGATAACATTAAAAAACACATTAGCAGAACCCATAAAAACAGTGGTCAGAAGAGTCAGAGTAAAAGAGCATAAAACAGCAGTTCTTAGAGGAATCGGGCCTGTAAAATAGCAACTAAAAGATATATAAAAGATGTTAAAAAGGCCATAACGTCAGAAGGCTTGGTTAAACAACAAGGTCTTCAGGCCTCGCCGAAAGGTCTCGAGGGAGGGAGCCATTCTCAAGTCAAGGGGAAGGGAGTTCCACAACGTTGGTGCCACTACTGAGAAGGCCCTATTTCTTGCCGCCGCCCCACGTACCTCCTTAGGCGGCGGCACTTGTAAAAAGGCCTTCTCTGATGACCTGAGAGGACGAGCCGGATTGTACGGGAGTAGGCGATCTCTAAGATAACCTGGCCCAGAGCAGTATAGGGCTTTAAAGGTCAAGACCAGCACCTTGAATTGGGCCCGGAAACGAATGGGCAGCCAATGTAGCCCACTGAGAAGCGGGCTGACAGAGTCAAACCGCCTAGCTCCAGTGACCACACGGGCCGCCACATTCTGCACTAATTGCAGTTTCCGAACCGTCTTCAGGGGCAGCCCCACATAAAGCGCGTTACAATAATCTAACCTCGATGTCACCGTAGCATGGATCACCGTGGCCAGGTCTGCACGATCCAAGTACAGACGCAGCTGGCGCACCAGCCGAAGCTGAGCAAAGGCCCCCCTAGCCACAGCCGCCACCTGGGAATCCAGGAGCAGCTGTGAGTCCAGGTGGACCCCCAAGCTGCGGACCTGCTCCTTCAGAGGGAGTGCAACCCCATTCAGAGCAAGCTGATAATCTAGCACCTGCATCGAGGATTTCTGAACCAGGAGAGCCTCTGTCTTATCCGGATTTAATTTCAGCTTGTTAGCCCCCATCCAGATCCTCACTGCTTCCAGACAGCGCTCCAGGCCCTCAACTGCCATTCTGGAGGAAAGGAGAGATAAAGCTGGGTGTCATCAGCATATTGATGACATCCCACTCCAAACCCCCGGATGACCTCTCCCATGTTTCATGTAGATATTAAATAGCATGGGGGACAGAATTGAGCCCTGCGGCACCCCGCACCTCAATGGCCAGGGTGTCGAACAGGCATCCCCCAGCACCACCATCTGGGACCGACCTTCCAAGTAGGAGCGGAACCACCGCAAAACAGTGCCTCCAACTCCCAACTCAGCCAATCGGCGCAGAAGGATACCATGGTCAATGGTATCGAAAGCCGCCGAGAGGTCCAGCAGGACCAACAGGGACACACTCCCCCTGTCCAGTCCCCGGCGTAGGTCATCCACCAAGGCGACCAAGGCAGTTTCCGTCCCAAAGCCCGGCCTGAAACCAGATTGAAAAGGATCCAGATAATCCGCTATACCTCCAGATAATCCGCTATACCTCAACTAGAGTTGAATTTAGGTGTCCCACTGGTCCTCTGCATCTGTAAAGTTGTAGGATTTGATCTGTTCATTATAGATTTGCATGAAATGGTGAGCTCGCACGGTAATAGAGCTATAAGAAAATGTATCAGTTTACCAGTGCATGTCATGTTTCTAAGCCATCTGCCTCCAGAAGCAGCAGAAAAAGGTCCCACTGACAACCCTTGTGCCAAATTTTCCCTCTTGAAATGTTTTGCTAATGCAGAGGTTAGAGGAATGTGGTGAGACCAGTTATGGCAATAGGACTCCAGCAGACTGCTTTAGGGGATTAGATGTTTGCCTGTCAGGCACCGGACTTTCTCCAAGTGACTGTCTGATAAAACTAGTCATGGGACTCTGTCTTGTCAAATCATTAAGACAGAGGGAGAAATTAATAGCAGCCTGATACTGCAGAAGATAATGCTCAGCAGTGGTTTGTTTTTTAAAGACAAATAAAACCTTTTGCTATCGATATGTTTTGTCTCTGATAAACAGGGATGGTCAGCTGTCCTCAGGGACAGGATGTCATTAAGATCAACAGACAGAAATTAAGACTACCAGACCAATGGACAGTTGGCTTGCAGAAGCCCAGCCTACCAGGAAGTTATCCTGTGTTGGCCTCTGTAGGTTCCATTTTCAGAGACTTGTGGGAGAGAACTTCCTGTTGGATTTTGTCCCATGTTAACTAGTCGTGGAAAGGGTGATCTCGAACGGATCTTCTTGTGAAATGTAGCAGGGAGCAAAGTCAGAACTAGCAAGTTGTGCAGGCTTCAAGAGACATCCTCTACCCACCATCAGGAAAGAAAGGGGGCATGGCTTGCACCAAAGCATTTTGAGGGTGGTTCTTGGGATGGGTTGGCTTAATAATAATAATAACTAGGTACTTATATACCGCCTTTCTGGTCATCGGATTACTCCTCTGACTTTATGCAAGGCAGTTTACATAGGCAGGCATTTCTAAATCCCTCAAGTGGATTTTTCTAATCATAGAAGGTTCTCTTTCAAGAACCACACAACATTTCAGATGGATCTTCCAGGTCTGATCTCCAGTGCCTCCCACGCAGGCTGACAAGCAGCTCCTTCATCTCTCGCATGGAGGGCAGCCAAGACGCTTCTTCACTCACCCAAAGTGCAGATGGAATAACTCGGCTCAGCTTGTCAGCTGCTTCAAGGTCTCGCTGTTCAGGGAGCTGCTGGTGTTCTTGAACTGGCGACCTTCTGATGTTATCTTCGGGCTAATGGAGGCTCTATCCTCTTAGACCAGACCTCTTGCAGGATATACAGGCCTGCAGGGAATAGTTAAAATGTTATTCACTTGCAGTAAAGTACTGATTGCAGTGTTGGCTGCAGGAATCTTCCAAACTATGAAAACTTTTATGTGAACTTCTGTGAAGTTTGCCAAACCCACAATTAACCGTGGGACAGTCTGTTCTTTCAGTCAATCCACATCATATAGACTTCCTGTACTTCCTTGTCCATAGTTGATTTTCTTTCCCCCCCCCCAAGTCCTTCTAAAAGGGCCTTTCCTAGGGAAATGATGAGATGCTATATGGCTCCTGCTTAATTTCCAGGTAGGCGCTGTGTTCTATATATCTTTCAAACACTGACGCACATTTTTCCTTTTGCTCTGATTGGGAGGCAGGTTTATCTTGTGACAGCAGAGATGTGATTGCTGAGGCAGTTAATTACTTGGAAAGTTTCAGGGGTGGGAGGTAGGAAAGCATTTCAGTGTTAACAGTCTGCATACCAAAACCTCCCACCTCCCTGAAAAAAAGCATCCACAACTGTGAAATGAAAGTGCTGCCCTCTGTGGGCTTCATGGTCCCTCCAGTGCATCTTCCTGCTGTTTTGGGAGCTGTAGAAGTCTCTCTGGGCTAGAATGCAGGGTAGGTTTCTTGCCTGGTACCATTCAGCTTTGAGGCCCTGGCTTCCAAAATGCAGAACCAAGGAAAAAAGTGAAGAAACCATCCATGCCTTGGTTTTGGTTTTTACTGGAGCCGGTACACCCTTAAAGGAAGAGCGTTGTTCAAAAAGGATGAGGGCTGACTGGTTTCTATACTCCAGGAGGGGGAAAGAACTCCAGGAGGGGTCCTAACTTTTTAGACTCCGTGAAAAGGCCTGTCTGTCACTCTGTGGGAGTGAGTCAGCTGGGAAGGCACATGTTCCTGCCCAACAAACATTGCTAACTTGGGAAATAGGGCCTGGGTTAAACATTGCCTAGCAGGGCTGGGGTGATGGTACACAAGGCACTGCTGAAATTCCTGAACTGTGATTTGGCAACAGGGTGAGCCCAGGACCTCCCAGCATTAGCCGAAGAGCCCCAAATGTCACTTTTAGTTTGGGGTGAGCCAGCCCGTGCTATTTTTCCAGCTTGCTGGATTTGAAAAGGAGGAAGGGGAATGGTGTGGGAGAGGAGAAAGGGTGGTGTAGCAGGTCCTTGGCTCAAATCTCATCTTGGTCACAAACTCAATAAGCAATGCTATTCCCTTAGGCTCCAGCCCAAAATCAAGCAGGTGGGGTCCTACTCAGTATGAAGGAGGCCCATCTTGGCCCCCGGGATATCAGTGTCACATGCAGCCCTTTAAGAGTGAGCAAAGCCTTTCATATATATTATCTTGGTGTTGTCCTGTAAGGCAGGGGTGTCCAAAGTTTTTGGCAGGAGGGCCACATCATCTCTCTGTGTCAGGGGCAGGGGGGGGATTAATTTACATTTAAAATTTGAATAAATTTACATAAGTTTACATACATGAATATATTAAAGATGAACTTATATGAATGAATGAAGGTCATGCAATAGCTCAAGGCCTATAAAAGGCCTTGCACAAAGCAAGGCTGGCCTTTCCTTTGCTGCCACTACTGCATCACAGACATGAAACAACAAGCAGCGGAGGGAGCCCTCATCCCACAGCTCATGTCAGAGATCAAACAGTCACCCTCATGCTGAGAGCAGTTGCGTCGGGCCAGTGCGGGCTCCAACAAATCTCCAGAGGGCCAGAGTCTCATTGGAGACTGGGGGCTCCCTGAGGGCCGCATTGAGAGGCCTCGAGGGCCGTAAGTGGCCCCAGGACCAGGGTTTGGGCACCCCTGCTGTAAGGTGAGAATTATCCCCATATTGCAGATGAAGAAGATTGAGCAGATGTGCCTTTCCGAAGGCCACCTAGCAAGGCTTGAACTGGCCTAATTCAGAGGTCAGTCTGTCAGCCACTACACTATGTTGGCTCTCATGATTTAACCTTACGATGCCTTAAATCATTTTGAAGCAAAATTCTATTTTAATCACGTTCAATACACTGAAGAGCAGCCCTGCCCTTCACACTACATCCCTGCTGGGTCACACTAAGGTTCCCTCTTGTCCAACATCTTACTTCCCATTGTGGCCTGTCAGCTGTCTCTGGAAAGCTGGCAAGCAGGACAGAGCCTTTCCCCTAAAACTAGTATTCAAATACTGACTGCTCCCACACATGGAAGTTCCACTTGACCATCATTAGTAACCAACCATTGTCGGCCTTCTCTGCAGTGAAAAGTGTTGCATCACGATGAAGAAGGCCATCATTTATTCTTCCTGGCCTCCAGCTACTGCCAATGTACTTATATATTATATAGTTCTCAAACTTCTTAGCACTCAGACTCACTTTTTAAAATGACACCCTATCAGGACCCACCTAGCTTTACAAGACTTTAAAAAAGGTGATCTAGAAAGAAATAATATTTTTATTTACAAGTAATATTTTGTTTGCAGAAAACTCAATCCATATCTCGTAAAGAGGCAATTCTAATGAATAGCCTCAAGGCTTGAGGGGCTTAGTTAGGTGACCCAACCTCCACTACCTGACATTGACGAACTTGGGCGGGGGGGCAGGGGTCACCAGAAAAAAAGTTGCTCAAGCATTTATCTTTCTATATTTTACACAAGCTTGTAAACTGCAGGAGCTCAGCTGTTTGCAGGGCAATTAGCAGCTATCTGATTTTTGAATAGCTTCAGGGCTTGAGGCAATGAATTATCTGATCTTTCCATCCCCTGGGTTTTCATTAGAGGCTCTGTGGGACCCACCAGAAATAGGGTGGCAAACCTACAGTTTGAGAAATGCTGACGTAGTTGTTATTGGTTTGTTGATATTATCATTTGCACTGCCAGAAGCTTTTGAGTAGTGTGCTGTACCTGGCTTAGAAATTATGACAACAATAAAACATTGGATGACATTCCCTCCCACTCCTTGGTTCTATACAATGAGAGAGGAAAGAAATCATTGTTGTCTATCAACTCTCTCCATATCAGGCATAACTTTAAATAACTTTCAGCTTATAAATAATGTTTTGTTTTTATTTATTTGCAGGATTATATACTGCCTTAACCTAGATAACAAAACGTGGCACCCAACACTATTTATTTATTTAAGCATTCATTTATTTAAGGGATTTATACCCCACCTTTCCACCCCGCTTAAAGGCTTTCAAGGTGGCTTACAAAATAATATTTAATATAATAAAAACAATTAATAAAAACAATTAAAACCATGAAAACAATAAGACTCAATTGCATTGCATCAGATGTTTCGTAAAATCATTAGCATCCTTCAGTCTCAGGAGACTCTGGTATCGCACTCTGAAAAGTGGTTCTGGAACAGCATCTAGTGTGGCTGAAGAGGCCAATTCAGGAGTGACAATCCCTTCCACACCGGGAGCAAATGTAGTCTGTCCCTGGTCTGTCTCCCTGGCTATGGGCCTTCCTTCTTTGCCTCTTTGCCTCAGTCTGTTGGCCAAGTGTCTCTTCAAACTGGGAAAGGCCATGCTGCACAGCCTGCCTCCAAGCGGGCCGCTCAGAGGCCAGGGTTTCCCACTTGTTGAGGTCCACTCCTAAGGCCTTCAGATCCCTCTTGCAGATGTCCTTGTATCGCAGCTGTGGTCTACCTGTAGGTCGCTTTCCCTGCACGAGTTCTCCATAGAGGAGATCCTTTGGGATCCGGCCATCGCCCAGTCTCACGACATGACCGAGCCAACGCAGGCATCTCTGTTTCAGCAGTACAAACATGCTAGGGATTCCAGCTCGTTCCAGGACTGTGTTAGGAACTTTGTCCTGCCAGGTGATGCCGAGAATGCGTCGGAGGCAGCGCATGTGGAAAGCGTTCAGTTTCCTCTCCTGTTGTGAGCGAAGAGTCCATGACTCGCTGCAGTACAGAAGTGTACTCAGGACGCAAGCTCTGTAGACCTGGATCTTGGTATGTTCTGTCAGCTTCTTGTTGGACCAGACTCTCTTTGTGAGTCTGGAAAAGATGTTTCATAAAAAGTGCTAGCCCCTCGATGGCAACATTTAAAAGCTTCCTTAAATGAAAAGGTCTTGAGACCCCCACCGAAAGGACTCCAAAGAGGGAGCTGTTCTCAATTCCATAGGGAGGAAATTCCACAGATGGGACACCACCACTGCGAAGGTTTACAACATACATAATAAAATGCATGAGGGAGAATCAGCCTGGCTTCTGTAAGGGTAAGTCTTGCCTCACAAACCTTTTAGAATTCTTTGAAAAGTTCAACAGGCATGGGGATGCGGGAGAACCTGTGGACATTATATATCTGGACTTTCAGAAGGCGTTCGACATGGTCCCTCACCAAAGGCTACTGAAAAACTCCACAGTCAGGGAATTAGAGGGCAGGTCCTCTCCCGGATTGAGACCTGGTTGAAGACCAGGAAACAGAGAGTGGGTGTCAATGGGCAATTTTCACAATGGAGAGAGGTGAAAAGCGGTGTGCCCCAAGGATCTGTCCTGGGACCGGTGCTTTTCAACCTCTTCATAAATGACCTGGAGATAGGGGTGAGCAGTGAGGTGGCTAAGTTTGCAGACGACACCAAACTTTTCCAAGTCGTGAAGACCAGAAGTGATTGTGAGGAGCTCCAGAAGGATCTCTCCAAACTGGCAGAATGGGCAGCAAAATGGCAGATGCGTTTCAATGTCAGTAAGTGTAAAGTCATGCACATTGGGGCAAAAAATCAAAACTTCACATATAGGCTCATGGGTTCTGAGCTGTCTGTGACAGATCAGGAGAGAGATCTTCGGGTGGTGGTGGACAGGCCGATGAAAGTGTCAACCCAATGTGCGTTGGCAGTGAAGAAGCCCAATTCTATGCTTGGGATCATTAGAAAAGCTATTGAGAACAAAACGGCTAATATTATAATGCCATTATACAAATTGATGGTAAGGCCACACCTGGAGTATTGTGTCTAGTTCTGGTTGCTACATCTCAAAAAGGACATAGTGGAAATGGAAAAGGTGCAAAAGAGAGCGACTAAGATGATTACGGGGCTGGGGCACTTTCCTTATGAGGAAAGGCTACTGCGTTTGGGCCTCTTCAGCCTAGAAAAGAGGCGCCTGAGGGGGGGGACATGATTGAGACATACAAAATTATGCATGGGAAGGATAAAGTGGATAGAGAGATGTTCTTTACACTCTCACATAACACCAGAACCAGGGGACATCTGCTAAAATCGAGTGTTGGGAGACTTAGGACACACACACAAAAATATTTCTTTACTCAGCGTGTGGTCAGTCTGTGGAACTCCTTGCCGCAGGATGTGATGATGGCATCTGGCCTGGATACCTTTAAAAAGGGATTGGACAAGTTTCTGGAGGAAAAATCCATTATGGGTTACAAGCCATGATGTGTATGTGCAACCTCCTGATTTTAGAAATGGGTTATGTAAGAATGCCAGATGCAAGGGAGGGCACTAGGATGATGTCTCTTGTTATCTGGTGTGCTCCCTGGGGCATTTGGTGGGCCGCTGTGAGATACAGGAAGCTGGACTGATGGGCCTATGGCCTGATCCAGTGGGGCTGTTCTTATGTTCTTATAAAATATACAAAATAAAATAACAAGATTTAAAACCACTTATATATTATATATTGGCAACCTTCAGTCTCGAAAGACTCTGGTATCGCGCTCTGAAAGGTGGTTCTGGCACAGCATCTAGTGTGGCTGAAAAAGCCAATCCGGGAGTGACAATCCCTTCCACACCGGGAGCAAGTGCAGTCTGTCCCTGGCCTGTCTCCCTGGCTATGGGCCTTCCTTCTTTGCCTCTTTGCCTCAGTCTGTTGGCCAAGTGTCTCTTCAAACTGGGAAAGGCCATGCTGCACAGCCTGCCTCCAAGCAGGCCGCTCAGAGGCCAGGGTTTGCCACTTGTTGAGGTCCATTCCTAAGGCCTTCAGATCCCTCTTGCAGATGTCCTTGTATCGCAGCTGTGGTCTACCTGTAGGGTGCTTTCCTTGCACGAGTTCTCCATAGAAGAGATCCTTTGGGATCTGGCCATCATCCATTCTCACGACATGACCGAGCCAACGCAGGCGTCTCTGTTTCAGCAGTGCATACATGCTAGGGATTCCAGCACGTTCCAGGACTGTGTTGTTAGGAACTTTGTCCTGCCAGGTGATGCCGAGAATGCGTCAGAGGCAGCGCATGTGGAAAGCGTTCAGTTTCCTCTCCTGTTGTGAGCGGAGAGTCCATGACTCGCTGCAGTACAGAAGTGTACTCAGGACGCAAGCTCTGTAGACCTGGATCTTGGTATGTTCCGACAGCTTCTTGTTGGACCAGACTCTCTTTGTGAGTCTGGAAAACGTGGTAGCTGCTTTACCGACGCGTTTGTTTAGCTCGGTATCGAGAGAAAGAGTGTCGGAGATCGTTGAGCCAAGGTACACAAAGTCATGGACAACCTCCAGTTCATGCGCAGAGATTGTAATGCTGGGAGGTGAGTCCACATCCTGAACCATGACCTGTGTTTTCTTTAAGCTGATCGTCACTCCAAAATCTTGGCAGGCCTTGCTAAAACGATCCATGAGCTGCTGGAGATCTTTGGCAGAGTGGGCAGTGACAGCTGCATCTCTGTTCTCCATCTCTGTTCTGCATCTCTGGCTCCAGCTCTGTTCCGAGATACAGATAGCAGCTGACACGGGCAACATCAAGGGGATGTATGATGGTATCAAGCAGGCCCTAGGTCCAACACAGAAGAAAATTGCCCCTCTGAAGTCTGCAACAGGCGAGGTCATCCAGGATCGGGCGCAGCAGATGGAACGCTGGGTGCAGCACTACTCTGAGCTATATTCCAGAGATAATGTAGTCACCGAAGAAGCGCTGAACAACATTGAGTGCCTGCCTGTGCTGGAGGAGCTTGACAGTGAACCAACCCTAGAAGAACTTCACGTGGCCCTGGACTCCCTTGCCTTTGGCAAGGCACCAGGAAAAGACAGCATCCCTGCTGAAGTCCTCAAGTGCTGCAAAGAGATCATCGTCACTGAGCTGCATGAAATCCTCTGTCTCTGCTGGAGAGAAGGTGGAGTACCTCAAGACATGAGGGATGCAAACATCATCACGCTGTACAAGAACAAAGGCAACAGGGGTGACTGCAACAACTACCGTGGCATCTCTCTCCTTAGCATTGTAGGAAAGCTGTTTGCCCAAGTTGCACTAAAGAGGCTCCAGGTACTTGCAGAGAGCGTCTATCCAGAATCACAATGTGGATTCCGAGCCAACAGGTCCACCACTGATCTGGTATTCTCCCTTAGACAACTGCAGGAAAAATGCAGGGAACAACGACAGCCACTCTTTATAGCCTTCATAGATCTCACGAAGGCTTTCGACCTGGTCAGCAGGGACGGCCTCTTCAAGATTCTCCCCAAGATCGGATGTCCACCCAGGCTCCTCAGCATCATCAGATCCTTCCACAAGGACACGAAGGGCACTGTTGTCTTCAATGGCTCCACATCAGACCCCTTTGACATCCGAAGTGGCGTGAAGCAGGGCTGTGTTCTTGCACCAACCTTGTTTGGGATTTTCTTCGCTGTCATGCTGAAGCAGGCCTTTGGAACTGCAACAGAAGGCATCTATCTCCGGACCAGATCTGACGGAAAGCTCTTCAACCTCTCCAGACTGAGAGCAAAGTCCAAAGTCCAGCTGAAATGTCTGCGTGACTTCCTCTTTGCCGACAAAAACCACTTAAGTATATATGAAAAACCTAAAAACAGCAGTTAAAGCATAAAGACAACAGAGAGTAAAAAATTGTTTCATAGTTTTTAATGTACCAGGGATTTTTTGATGTCCTCTCTGTTTTGTGAAGATCCTCTGCTCCTTTAAGGTCCTCTGTGCAATACTTCTCAGCCTGAAGTATCATTAGAACTAATGAATTATTACTGATTGGGTTGTATCCTAAGTTATCCTTCCTCCTGCAGAAGGCCCCCTTGCAGACTCCCTCTTGCCCAAGAGGGAAAAATTAAGCTATATATTATTAGTTATTATTAAAGGGGATTACTGTGTATGCCATGAGCCACGACAGAACCTCACACAGCAAGTGTGTCTGGTTGAAATGTTTGATGTGATCCTGTGTGTAGGGTCGGCTATAAGACAATTGGACCAATTGGGTGTCCCATCGAAGGAGCCCCCGCGCGAGGGTAATCTACTCTAGTGTGCAATTATACATTAAAATGTGCATATATCAATTCAGCCCATTAACTCACATGTATTTTTACGCACACATTTTGATTGCTTTGCATTTTAGCCTAAGACACAGTCTATAAAAAATTTTATTTACATCTCTGAGATTCTATTGACCTTGGCTGTGAAACCCCCCCACCCCCCCCGGCAAATAATGTATCCAATTGGGCCCCGCCGCTTCGAAGGTCGGCCCTGCCTGTGTGCATTTGATCAGAAGTACATCCAGTTCCATTCCATGGAAATTCCTGGTCAATGTTTGAACAGGACTTGGGCCATTAATGAGGTCAACTGAGGCAGTTGCCTCAGGCAGGAGATTGCTAGCTGGGGCCATCTCTGCCCATCTACTCCCCTCCCCCTCTTCCTCCCACATCCTGGACTGGAAAAGGTAGAAAGGGATGAGTGGAAGAAGATAGAGGGGAGAAGAGTGGTAGGCTAGAATGCCAGGTGCCCTATTTTCCCTCCCACGCACTCTCACCTCCCACGCACTTCCTTTTCTGCTCCTTCCCCTCTTCCTTTTGCAGCCCAGGGAGGAGGAGGAACAGAGGCTGGCACATCAGCAGGTAAAGAGGTGCAGCATTTGGCACCCTGCCTCCGCATTCAGGAAGTCCCAAAAGCCCTGAGCCAGACAGAGATATAGGCTGTAGGGCTGAACTGAAACTTGCTTGGCTTGCAGCAGGTTGGTCGCAGGAGAGGGGGCAGCTGCAGTGCAATCCATCTTCTTGCACAAGAGAGAGGCAAGACCAGTCATCTCCGTAACACGATCATCACTGGAAATGAGGAAGTGAAGTTCATAACTCCTGCATGTTCTGATTTATGCATCTTGACTATCCGGCCAGGAGGGCTCCACCTGGACAAAAGACAGCGTGTGTAGTCTAGCGCAGTGTTTCTCAAACTGTGGGTCAGGACCCCCTAGGTGGGCTGCAAACCAATTTCAGGTGGGTCCCCATTCATTTCAATATTTTATTTTTAATAGATTAGACTTGATGCTACCATGGTTTGTGACTGCATTTGGGGAAATGTTACAGAACTGTACTTTTAACAGAGTACGATGTATATACCTTTAACAAGGCATATACATATGCCTTGTATATGCCTACTAATAAATGACTACTACTAATAAATGACTAATAAATGACTCCCTCCCCCCCCCCAAAAAAAAAACTCCCGCAGCACATCTGTAGACCAGTCACAGCACAATGTGCCAGGGCCACACACCAGTTGAAAAATGCTGCCGTATACCTTGAATGGGGATTCACTCAGTGGTGAGGAATGTGTACCACAGGCTGCAATCCTATGCACATTTACCTGGGGGTAAGTTCCACTGACCTCAATGGGACTTACTTCTAAGTAGACATGCCTAGGATTCTGCTAGGAGTACACCAGCAGTTCCACCTGCAGACAATTAAAGACAGTGATGACAATGGCAAGACATTTCAATGCACTTGAGGGCTGTTCAGTTGATGCAAATACACTGGAAATGGAGCCACCAGGGAGAAAAATGGAACACACATGCCTTGTTCAGGCTGTCACTGTTTTTGTCATTGAGGTTTTATCAAAGCGTTCAGTGAGTTACCATGAGTCAGTGGCATCACTGGGGGGAGTGCCAACCACACTGGGTGACATCCTTGGGGGGGGGGGAGACACCATTAGTAGCCAGCATGGTGAAAATCTTGGTATTTTCAAATAATGCCATCATGTTATCTATATCATTGCAAAGCTAATTTCATGCAGAATACAATGAAACAAACCCCGCTGAATTACCTGTATTCTATCAAATGTCGTGAGAATGGATGATGGCCGGATCCCAAAGGATCTCCTCTATGGAGAACTCGTGCAAGGAAAGCGCCCTACAGGTAGACCACAGCTGCGATACAAGGACATCTGCAAGAGGGATCTGAAGGCCTTAGGGATGGACCTCAACAAGTGGGAAACCCTGGCCTCTGAGCGGCCCGCTTGGAGGCAGGCTGTGCAGCATGGCCGTTCCCAGTTTGAAGAGACACTTTGCCAACAGTCTGAGGCTAAGAGGCAAAGAAGGAAGGCCCATAGCCAGGGAGACAGACCAGGGACAGACTGCACTTGCTCCCGGTGTGGAAGGGATTGTCACTCCCGGATTGGCCTTTTCAGCCACACTAGACGCTGTGCCAGAACCACCTTTCAGAGCGCGATACCATAGTCTTTCGAGACTGAAGGTTGCCAATACATATCAAATGTTATGGCCAGTTAGCCAGAAAAGGGACACCCAACTGCCTTATGTAACAAAAAGTGGATTTCTTCGACACAGTTCTGACCAAGGAGACAGATTGTTCTGAGAGCCAATGAGGTGTTGTGATGACACAGCAGGGAACCAATCAGGTGTTATACTGACACCTGAGTCAGCTCTCATTTCCATATAACAGAGCTAATACTCCAACTCCTATTCAGTTGTGTAACATCAAGTGGCCACTGGGTGTTTTTTTTTTTGTTACTAATTGGTTGGGTGACTGTCCTATCCTAATTTTCAAATCCTGCCGACTATGCCAATTTGTCCGGTCCAAATATCCCAACTCCCTTCTAATGCCTGCTTTTTGGCTAATTAACACCCTCCTTTTCCAAGAAACAACAGCTGTGGTGTGCAAAGGAATGAACACAGAACTCCTTATCTATAGCAATTAACAAGAATTTATTGCTACAAACACAGACACTCCCTGCAAGTCCTCTTGTCCAGAGACTTTCCCTCCCCAAAACTCCACTTAACTCAGTGGGTGAAGGTTTGACGCCTCCAGTCCAAGTCCACAGTTCAATCTCCAAAGCAGTCCAATCTTCCCAGTAGCGGTCCAATGCAGCAGAGTGTGTGTCCAGCAGAGTCTCAGCAGTCCCTTCCTCTATCTTCTCCAGAAGAGTGTCTCCTCCAGCAAGTCCTGGCAGTTCTCTCCTCTGCGTGTCCTCCAGCAGAGTTCTGGCAGTCCCCTTCTCCCAGAGTGAGTCTGTCAGGGTCCTCCCTCTGGTCAGCTTCCCGCTCTGGTCAGCCCTTTGCTCCTTCTGAAGCTGCCTTTTATCCTGCAGCCCCTTGTTAAGTCCAAATGCAGCTCAGCTGTGAGCTATCTTGTTAGCTCGGGTCCCATCAAGGTCAAATGAAGCTCAGGTGTCCAACCAGGTCTCCATTGGCCTTGATAGATTACAGCTGTGGAGCCAGCCCTGCCCTTCCCAGAGCTGTCAACCAGCTGTCAAAACAGGGAATCTCTGTCAACACCACATCATCTACCTGATGATCTTCTGATCTTCCATTACAGTGACCTGTACTGTTCTATAAATAAATAAATAAAGTTAATGGGGGTGGCAACAATTCTAGTGATGCCACCACATTGAGGCTGTGCATGTGATATTGTAATTTATTCTGTATGTTCTAGTACAGGAGGAGGTCCGTCATGGGGGTGACAGAATGAGCTCTTGCACTGAGTGTGGCATCTAGTGACAACTCTGTCATGAGTTTTCATGCAACCATGTAACTTGCTCTAAAAAAGAGGAAGCAAACTGATAGATCCCATGTCGCTGCTACGACACTGGGTTCCGCACTCCTGTCTGTGCTGATTGATGGGGCTAGAAGCCAAATGGACAGCTCTGCTGGTTTCCCTGGTGTATGGTTAGAACTGGATTCAGGTTTTTTCATCATGTGTAAAGATCCAGATGATGATTCTCTAACATTCTATTTCTCCAAATGCTCTGTTTTCAAAATACAGAAGTTTTCTCTCATGGTTAAAGAGCCAGAACATCTATAGCCTTCACCACCACCCCAAATTTCTCCTCCATTATGTTCAGTGTGAGATGCAGGTGTACCAGATATAACCTGCAGTTTTGGATACTCATAAGAACATAAGAACAGCCCCACTGGCTCAGGCCATAGGCCCATCTAGTCCAGCTTCCTGTATCTCACAGCGGCCCACCAAATGCCCCAGGGAGCACACCAGATAACAAGAGACCTGCAAGGCCTCCTGGGAATTGTAGTTAAGAACATAAGAACAGCCCCACTGGATCAGGCCCTAGGCCCTTCTAGTCCAGCTTCCTGTATCTCACAGCGGCCCACCAAATGCCCCAGGGAGCACACCAGATAACAAGAGACCTCATCCTGGTGCCCTCCCTTGCATCTGGCATTCTGACATAGCCCATACACATCATGGCTTGTACCCCGTAATGGATTTTTCCTCCAGAAACTTGTCCAATCCCCTTTTAAAGGCATCCAGGCCAGACACCATCACCACATCCTGTGGCAAGGAGTTCCACAGACCAACCACAGGCCGAGTAGAGAAATATTTTCTTTTGTCTGTTCTAACTCTCCCAACACTCAATTTTAGCGGATGTCCCCTGGTTCTGGTGTTATGTGAGAGTGTAAAGAGCATCTCTCTATCCACTCTGTCCATCCCCTGCATAATTTTGTATGTCTCAATCATGTCCATTTGGGTGCAAGAGGGCCTGCCTTCCTTTTGCAAGTTTCACTAGGGCGAGGTAGTTTTTGCAATTGGTCTGCCCACGCTCAGAAACACCCATGTCTTTCATTTGTCCTTGGTTTGAACCAGCTTCAAGCTTTGGCAGGCACAGTCCTTGCAAAGTGCCCTAACAAAACTGGTTTTGGGGCACATGCAAATTGAAGCCATCCGTGGCCCACTGAGGGGCTCTGAGTCATGGTCGTCGCTTGTCAAATGAGAACAAATGTGTCCTGTCTTACTGAGCTGGGGTGAGGGCAAACTGGACTCTGCTGGGCATTGCTGTGGATGCCCCTTGAACAAGTGTTCACAACAATCTCAGGAACCCTCTCCAAAATCTGCAAGGCAGTCTGGTGTCATTATCCCCACTTTCTAAGTAGGGGGTTGAGCCCAGGCTGCCCCAGTGAAGGAAGGGACTAGGATGAAATTGGAATCCATTCTTTCTGACTCCCTGGGTTCAGCTGTGAGGAGAGCCAGTATGGTGTCCTGGTTCTGGTGTTGCTCTTAGGTGTGGAAGATTCAGGTTCAAAGCCCCACTCAGCCACGAAGCTTCCTGGGTGACCCTGGGCCTGTCTCTCTCAGCCTCACCTACCTCACAGGGTTGTTGTGAGAACAAAAGGAGGGGAGGTACACTACCTTGAGCTCCTTAGAGGAAGGGGTGGTATAGAAATGTGCAAAATAAATAAAATGGGTGGCCATTTTTGCCACAGACCACAACTGATGCCAAAATTCAGTTAACGTGGCAATTTTGCCTTCAGCAGGAATCCTGATGGTGGCAAACGAAGTCTTGTCTGGCTTCCCACAGGGCTCCACTTGTGCTGCGAGACATTTCTGGGCTACCTTAGCATGAAACTGGTCCTCAAGGTGACTAAGGGCCCAATCCCAGCCACACTTTCCTGGGAGTAAGCTCCATTGACTATAAAGGAATTTACTTCTGAGTAGATGTGCATAGGCTTGGGCTTTAAGGACCCCATCCTATCCAATGTTCCAGTGCTTGTGGAGCCATGCCAGTGAGTGTGCACTGCATCCTAAGGTGGGAGGGAATCAGTCACAGAGGCCTCCTCAAGGTAAGGGAATGTTTGTTCCCTTACCTCAGAGCTGCATTGATGTAGGAAAGCTGGATAGGATTGGGCTCCAAGAGCCCAATCCTATGCCTTACTACTCAGAAGCAAATCCAATCATAGTCAATGGAGACTATTCGCAGGGAAGTGACCGTCTTGTAATTAATAAATCATATGTAATTTAGTTTTAAATTTCCTAATAAGATTGTGTTTAAATTAACCACATGAAATAAGTATATAGGTGTGTTTTTAGCATTTATCATGCCCTACATTTTTCATGGATGTCCTACATTTTGGGGTGCCTATCTACAGCCCTCGCCCTGTAACATCAGAAGAGCCCTGCTGGATCAGGCCAAAGGCCCATCTAGTCCAACTTCCTGTATCTCACAGTGGCCCACCAAATGCTTCTGGGAGCACACAGGACAACAAGACACAACCTGCATCCTGGTGCCCTCCCCTGCATTTGGCACTCTGATGCAGCCTACCTTTAAAAGCAGGAGCTTGAACATACCTATCATGGCTTGTAACCCGTGATGGACTTTTCCTCCAGAAATTGGTCCAATCCCTTCTTAAAGGCATCTAGGCAAGATAATAATAATAATACAGGTATTTCTATACCGCCTTTCCTGGTCCTCAGATTTCTCCTTAGACTTTATTCAAGGCGGTTTACATAGGCAGGCTAATTAAATCCCCCCCCCCCTAGGGATTTTTACAATTTGAAAGAAGGTTCTATCTTTCAAGAAACCACAACATTCAGATGTTTCTTTCTGATCTGGTTTCACATTCTGGCCTCGGTCCTCCCAGGCTCAGAGCAGATGGAATAACTCGGCTCAGCTTGTCAGTTGCTTCAAGGTCGCAGGGTGCCGGTGGCCTTGAACTGGCGACCTGCGGATGTTATCTTCAGGCAAACGGAGGCTCTACCCTCTAGACCAGACCTCCTGCCCTCACCACTCAAGAGGCCTCACCACCTCAAGATGTCATCACCACTTCCTGTGCCAAGGAGTTCCACAGACTAATGATTTTGTCCGTCCTAACAAGGTACCTAAGAAAGTACAACTGGAACTCAGGCCAAAGCTTGGTTAGGAAAGGGTTCTCTTTGGTCCTGCGGAACTCCCTGCCCCATGAGGAGTGGCCACCTTCTGCTTTTGCCCTGCCAGGGCTTCATGCCTGGTGAATGTGTTTATGGCTTCTTGTGCTGTGTGACTTGCTGGGTCGCAGAGCAAGAGACTCCCTGGAGGAGAGCCTCGCCCCCGTCCATCGCCCTGAAGAAATACCCTCAATGACAAAGTTGGCACAGGGCAAGGCGAAGGGACTGGCACCCAGCAGCCCGCCCGCTGCCTCCAGCTGCCACTGGCACGTGGGCGAAGGGAGCGCACCAGCGCCCTCTGTGCATGCTCCAGGGCCAGGAGCTGCCACCTGCGGGGGCTGGAGGAGGGAGGCTCTGCCTTGGCACAGCCCCAGCCCCGCGCCGGCTGCCGGATCACCTGCAGGCGGAGGGAGTGGCTGGCAGCGTGCAGGAGGCGATCGCTGGAGCAGTCCCCGTCGGAGGCTCGCGGAGCGGACCAGGTGGGTGCCGGGGGGGGGGCGCGATCGTGGCCAAGCCCAGCGCACAGAGGGAGGACCCTCCCCAAGTACAGCGCTCTCCCCCCCCTCCCCATCCGATCTAACTTTCCAGCGCTAGTGCAGCCCCGGGGTCAGTGGCGTAGCTAGAGGGGGTGCAGAGCACTAAGTTTTGCAGGGAGCCACACCGCAGCCTGCAACAGCCCCTCCCCCCTCCCCTTCGAAGTCACTGGGGTCAGTGGCGTAGCTAGAGGGGGTTAAAGCACTAAGTTTTGCAGGGAGCCTCACCGCAGCCTGCAACAGCCCCTTCCCCCTCCCCTTCGAAGTCACTGGGGTCAGTGGCGTAGCTAGAGGGGGTTAAAGCACTAAGTTTTGCAGGGAGCCTCACCGCAGCCTGCAACAGCCCCTTCCCCCTCCCCTTCGAAGTCACTGGGGTCAGTGGCGTAGCTAGAGGGGGGTTAAAGCACTAAGTTTTGCAGGGAGCCACACCGCAGCCTGCAACAGCCCCTTCCCCCTCCCCTTCGAAGTCACTGGGGTCAGTGGCGTAGCTAGAGGGGGGTTAAAGCACTAAGTTTTGCAGGGAGCCTCACCGCAGCCTGCAACAGCCCCTCCCCCCTCCCCTTCGAAGTCACTGGGGTCGGTGGCGTAGCTAGAGGGGGTGCCGAGCACTAAGTTTTGCAGGGAGCCTCACCGCAGCCTGCAACAGCCCCTCCCCCCTCCCCTTCGAAGGCGTAGCTAGAGGGGGGTGCAAAGCACTATGTTTTGCAGGTAGCCTCACCGCAGCCTGCAACAGCCCCTCCCCCCTCCCCTTCGAAGTCACTGGGGTCAGTGGCATAGCTAGAGGGGGTGAAAAGCACTTTGCAGGGAGCCGCACTGCAGCGTGCAAGGAGCCCGTCCCCCTCCCCTTTGGAACCAGGTGTACGCCTCCATTTTGCTCCCACCACCTGGAATGGCTCCCTGGTGGAAGAGGTGGCACCTTGCATGCCACAGTGAGGCAACCGGCAGAACTTAGTGCTTTGCACCCCCCTCTAGCTACGCCACTGCATGAGAAGCACCCAGCCCTGCGACCAGGGTGACCAGATGCAATGCATGCCAGAGTGCTTCTGCCTTTAACCACTGTACAGAAAAGGGAAAGTTGGCAGGTGCAACTTTTTTAACCATCCCATGTTGAGCAGCACCTGCCAACGTTCCCTCTTCCATACAATAATTAAAGGCAGAGGCACTCTGTCCTCCATTGCATCTGGTCACCCTGCCTGCAATGCAAGGGAGATTGGGCAATAAGAACTTCTGTGGGGCATTTCGGTTCACCAAAGGTGAGAGGCATGTGGCTTGACTCACTGGCTTGAGCCACCCAGACTCTGCAGGCACACCCAGGGCTGGCTTTAAGCCAATTGGACCAATGGGGCCCTGCGCCTAAGGTCCCCCCCCCCCCCCGCTGCACTAGGGTAATCCACTCTAGGTTTGTATGCCGTTTTGCACTGAAATGTGCTTCGATGCTCTCAGTCAGTTCATTAACTCACATGTACTTTTGAAGCACACAATTTGATGACTTTCCATTCTACTATAGAGGTATAAAGTCCATAATAAATTGTACATCTGTGCCTTGGTATCTGTGATAGTGTATCTGATGGTATCTGAATATCTGATCTGGTATCTGATAGCGGAATCTGTGGATATTTAGGATGCCCCCCCCCCCATACTTCAGAAGTGAGGGGAGCTCCAGTGCTGATGTGACCATGCCAATGGGGCATGCACTGCATCCTGTGTCTGGGACCTCTTCAGCCTAGAAAAGAGACGCCTGAGGGGGGACATGATTGAGACATACAAAATTATGCAGGAGATGGACAGAGTGGAGTGGGAGATGCTCTTTACACTCTCACATAACACCAGAACCAGGGGACATCCGCTAAAATTGAGTGTTGGGAGAGTTAAAACAGACAAAAGAAAACATTTCTTTACTCAGCGCGTGGTTGGTCTGTGGAACTCCTTGCCACAGTATGTGGTGATGGCATCTGGCCTGGATGCCTTTAAAAGGGGATTTCTGGAGGAAAAATCCATTATGGGTTACAAGCCATGATGTGCATGTACAACCTCCTGATTTTAGAAATGGGCTATGTCAGATGCAAGGGAGGACACCAGGATGCAGGTCTCTTGTTTTCAGGTGTGCTCCCTGGGGCATTTGGTGGGCCGCTGTGAGATACAGGAAGCTGGACTAGATGGGCCTATGGCCTGATCCAGTGGGGCTGTTCTTATGTTCCTCAAGGTATGGGAACATTTGTTTCTTGTCTTGGGGCTGTACTGTGGCTGTACCAATGCTGGAAAGTTGGATAGAGCCTTTAAAGACAGAGGATCAAGCCAGACTGTTTCCTTTCCCCCCCAGCCAATTGGCAACCTTGTATCTAATGCCAACCTTGCCCAGATTTAGCCCTGCTTTTTGTGTGATAGCCACACATTCGCCAAAGGTGTATCAGGTGGTTGGTTGTATCTCTCCTGATATCTGTGGAGTAAATGAAATCGCCTGATGGCTGCTCGCTTCAGGAGATCCTCCTGGAAATGATATCTTTTCTGACAAGATTTATGTATCTCCCCTGTTATCATTTGGGGACAGGTGGAAATCTGACAGGTGCAGCTGTTCATGGCCTAGTGGAGCAATAGTGAACGCTTCTCCTGTTGAATTTCTGTAGGTCACATAGCTGTTCAGAGTACAGAAGCCCTGCTAGAAAAAAATGGCAGCCACAGAAATGAAGAATACAACAGGGGAAGGGGACACCGTTTGAGCACAGCAAAGTTATTCTACATTTAATGCACTTTAGTCTACAAGGATGGGCTTCTGGTTGTATTTAACAAAGGAAACAAAACCTAGAAATCTGGACCACTTCTCATGGATTCGGGGCTCTTGAATATACCCAGCAAGAGATGTAGCTCATTGCTGGGCCAATCCGAGAAGCTGCAAATCTTCCTTCTGTTTATGTCGGATGCAGGCTGCAATCCTAACTACACTTTCCTGAGAGCAAGCTCCACTGAACAAAATAGGACTTACTTCTAAGTAGATCTGGTTGTGCCCACAGTTGCATGATAAGAAAGGAGAATCTGTTCCGAGCAAGCTATTCCATGCCACATACAAGGGATTGTATGTTCCGGGAGGAAGGCTATAAACCTCTCTCCTGATAAATGTAGTGTGAGCAATGTAGTGTCAGCAAATGCCCCCTCCCCCCCCATGCAGATCTTTCCCCTGCCAGGAATTAGCATGGAAATTCTACATAGAGTGTTGTCTGTAATGATTCAGCATTCTGGTTGTTCGCTACATATGGTGTCTGTTCGCTACATACTGTGTCTGTAGGTTGTAACAACTCCAGCTTCTGAAACACAGCACGTAGTCTTGTCACTGATGGCTGTCTACTCATAGGGCCAGATTTAAGCCAGTCTACTCATAGGATCAACTTTCAGCCAATTGCTCCCAACTGCGCCCTGCGCCTATGGGGGTCTTGCGTTAGAGCAGGGGTGCTCACACTTTTTTGGCTCGAGAGCTACTTTGAAACCCAGCAAGGCCCAGAGATCTACCAGAGTTTTTTTTACAATGTTCGCGCCATCATAACATATAACATTTATGTATACAATGTATGTTGGTGTACCTTGAGCCCCACTGAGTATAACAGGATTTACGCCTGAGTAGACATGCCTAGGATTAGGCTGTGAGGCTGCAATCCTAGCCACACTTACCTGGGAGTAAGCCCCATTGAGTACAATGGGCCTTACTCCCGGCGTTTCCTCCCAGAGGCACCTGAAGGGGGGGGGTCGGCACTCCGCGATCTACTCATTTTGCCTCGCGATCTACCGGTAGATCGCGATCCACCTATTGAGCACCCCTGCGTTAGAGGGTACTCGTCTTATCAAACACACATGACACATTGCAGCGGACATTTTGATTTGTTTTCTAAACAAAAAATGAAATCAATAGTTTTACTAAATCATTTCACAGTCACTAAAACTGGTGGTTTTGCAACTCTTAACTTTTCCAAGATAAGCTGCGCGTTTTATTTGTTCACTTGTAGGCTTCTAGGCATACATTTTTATATTAAAATGTGGTCAGATCCATGTGGTCCATTATTAACTCCCATTCTCTTTTTCAGCACACATTTGGATTGCTTTCCATTCTGCTATAGTGATATAAGTAAAAATTTATCATAGAATTTATATCCCTAAGATCCTACAGACCTTGGTTGTGAACCTGGGGCCCCATAGGAACTGTTTCCAGTTAGGCCCCACAGCTCCTAAGACTGGCCGTTTCTACACAGTCTGTGTGTGTGATGTTAACTCTTGCACAGAATCCAAGAGGCAATAGCCCAAGAGGCAATCCTAATTTGTATACAGCCTTCCTACAGATTTACAGTGCCTTTATATCACTTTAACGCAGCGGTTCCCAAACTGTGAGCCCTGGCTTCTTGGGGGAGCTGTGGTAACCAGCTAGGGGAGCTCTGGAATCCTTGCAGAAAAACCTGCCGCCCTATACAATGTATAGGATTGTAACCCTAAAGGGGAACCATGGCCAATGGCCCAGTAGGACAAGGGAGCCGCTAGTCGCAAAGGTTTGGGAAGCAGTGCTTTCAGGTGACATGGCATTCCCCAAAGAATTCTTGGGGCTGTCCTTTGATGAAGACACTTAGGCTTCTCTGTTGGAGCTCTCTTGCCCTGCTCTCAGAAGTTCGGTTCCCCAAATGTCTGTGGAGAGGGAACAACTCATAAATCAGTGGAAGCATAGCTGGGATGAGGGCTGCCACCTGCGAGCCTGAAATAATTGCCTTCTGGTTTGCGTTAATTCCTGACTGTTCATGTGGAAGAGGGGCATTTGTAATGCCATTGAGCTCTCTGACACCTGTAGGGCCAGTTGGCCTCTACGGAAGCAGTTTGAGAGTCAGTCTTGATATTTTATTTATTTATTTACTACACTTATATCCCGACTTTGTCCCCAGAGGGACCCAAAGTGGCTTACAACAATAATTTAAAAGAATACAAAAAAAAAAAACACAACACAATTAAAAACACAATTGAAAACAAGATACAAATGCCCTGCAATGATTTCAGCACAGAAAGGAGCACAGATGAATCTGTACATGGCTTCACAACAGGGCAACACCCTGGACAGTGGGCATGATGATGTATCATTGTGCCACCCCTGCTTGGTTTTTGGCTATAACTTTGGATAGAATAGAGATATTTCAACATGGCTCATTTCCTTGCATTCAGCATGAAATTCCACATCGATTGATATATAACATGATGATATTCGAAAATACCAAGATTTAAAACATTTTGGCCAATAGTGGTGTCACCCCCCCCCAGTGCGCGTCACCTGTGCGGCCTGCACCCCCGTAGTGACACCACTGCTTGTATGCAGACTCCCAAAGGCCGGAGCCCTCAGCATGTTCATGGGTCCTCTGGAACTTGGGGCTTTGCTCCTAAGTTGATTATTAATTACGAAGAGCATTTATATCCTGCTTTTCAATCACCACAACAAAAGCTGACTGTGCAATTTGCATAGCGCAAGGAACAAGAGAATGGCTCCCTGTCTCAACACAACACAAAAAAAGGAAACAGCCACTAGGAGGGATGCTTTGCTGGCAGGGACTGTTGCTCTGCCCTCTCCCTGCTTCTTTGCCCAATTAGCAGATGTTGGCACCAACTTCCCCTAACTAACTGCCCACTTAACATGCAGAGATTAGGCTTGTTTTCGGTGCCATCCAACCAGTGCCATCCGGCTCACCTGCGATGAAAACTTATCCATTCCAGCAGCATGTTCTGAGATGCAGGCAGAGAGCTGCTGGCAGGGCTGCCACTCTGCTAGTTAGCAGAAATCTGTTTTCAGGGTTGTGGCAGCAGGTGCATGTTAGCAAGAGGGCAACCACAAGTGGGCACAGTTCAGCTAACAAGTACACTATTGTTGCCAGGGTTGGAAATCCATGGGATTTAATTCTCAGTAAGTGTGCATAAGATGGATCAAATTGAGTCTGCCCATTCGTGAGGTCATCATCCCATGAATTCTCTTGCCCTGTAGCAAGATCACCAGTAACAATTGCTGGTGGATATATAGTTGGCGGTGACTCACAACTGGGCCTTCTCTGTTGTGGCCCTGTTCTGCCAAATCCCAATCCACTGGGCCTTGTGCCCACTTAAGGCTAATTAGCTTCCCTTGTTAAACTCACAAGTGCAGCAGGCAAAAGTCAGAGTCCAGTCCCAGTCCAAGGTCAAGCTCCAGTCAGGTCAGGTCTCCTCTGGGTCAGGGTATCCAAATCAAAGTCCAGCCACAATCCACAGTCTGATTCCCAATTCAATAAGCCAAGTTAGTCTCCTCTCCAACCTGCACTCCTTCTATTACCCACCAAAACTTTCTGCCTCAGGTGCTCCCTATATACCTGAGGGATCTCCTTATGCTCTAGTGCAGGGGTGTCCAAAGTTTTTGGCAGGAGGGCCACATCGTCTCTCTGACACTATGTCGGGGGCCGGGGGGAAAAAAGAATTAATTTACATTTAAAATTTGAATAAATTTACATAAATGAATTTATTAAAGATGAACTTATATGAATGAATGAAGGTCTTGCAATAGCTCAAGGCCTATAAAAGGCCTTGCACAAAGCAAGGCTGGCCTTTCCTTTGCTGCCACTGCTGCATCACAGACGTGAAACAGCAAGCAATGGAGGGAGCCCTCATACCACAGCTCATGTGAAAGGTCGAACAGTTGGCCGTCATGCTGAGAGCAGTTGCATCGGGCCAGTGTGGGCTCCAACAAATCTCAGGAGGGCCAGAGGCTCATTGGAGACTGGGGGCTCCCTGAGGGCCACATTGAGAGGCCTCAAGGGCCGCGAGTGGCCCCCGGGCCGGGGTTTGGGCACCCCTGCTCTAGTGGCTGCAGCTGTGCAGCACACCCCCCGCTACCACCTGGGCTTTAATCCTGCATTTACTCAGAGCAAGGGGCACTGTGGACACCACACCCTATCTCCTCGGTAATATCTTCCGCAATTCCAATACAGGCCCCTAGTCTGTGGGTTTGCCTCCTTGTCACACCTAGAGCGGCTTCCTCTTTGCTGGCTTTCCAAAGGGAGCAAAGACCTTTCTGTTTCACTGAGGGTTGGAAAGGCAGGCCTCAAGCACGTTAAATCAGTGTGTCTCTAACTGTGGGTCAGGACGCACTAGGTGGGTCATGAGCCAATTTCAGATGGATTCCCATTTGTTTCAATGTGTATTTTATTTTGAATTTATTAGACTTGATAATCCCATGGTATGTGACTTCGTTTGGGGAAATGTTACAGATCTGTACTTTGAACAGTCTACTATGTACATACATGCCCTCCTGGCAGGGTGTTGTGGCTGCTTGAGGCTAATGTACAGCATCATTAGTGCAGTGTGTGTCTGGCAGGGCTTGGCTGAGCAAGTGTGGCAGGGAAGCACAGAATGTTCGGTTGCTCAAGGAACGCGCGTTGACTGTCCTGCGAAGAAAGGGGAAGTTGTCCGTTTGACTGGGGTGGGAGTGTTATTCAGGGCCAGAAATACGAGTGATTTGATCAAGCATGAGAGGGCAGCTTGCACACCCACACTTGTATACCCACACCTGTAATTACTAAACTGCAAAGCTCTGGGGGGATTGATGTGTTAGTTCATGCCCCAGAACACCTGTGGGCAGGGCCAACTGCTCCTAGCCATCCTTGTACCCAGCTCACAGTTGAGTGGGGATTTGGAATGAGCCGTCTCTGGTAGTGTCCTCCTCCCTGCTGGGGTGGATTTGGTGAAATTGTTTAAATGTGCGCTCCAGATTCCTGCTGCTCCACTTTTATACCACTTTGTGTGGAATGTGATCTGCTCTTTTAATTTGGCCCTTGGCTGTTGTGAGTGGGATGAGGAAATGAAAGGGAGGAGAATCGTTCGCTGATGACTCCTGCACCTTTTGGGAAAAAAAGCTGCTTCTGAAATAGCCAGGAAGGGAGGAGACGAGAGAGACGTGAACTGAAACAGGTGTGAAAAAAGACCGTAGACTTTGCACTTGCAGGCCAATTAACCTGAAAAAGAAAACAACTGCCTTATGTAACACAAAGTGGATTTCCTTAACTTAAAACTGACCAATGAGACTGATTGTTCTGAAAGCCAAAGAGGTGGTGTGATGGCACAGCAGAGAACCAATAAGGTGTTAGTATGACTCAGCTCTCATTTCCATGTATCAGAGCTAATATTAGAACGGTGACTCAGTTGTGTGAGTGACATCAAGTTGGCCACACTGGGTTTTTTGTAGGTTACTGATTTGCTGGGTGACCTGGACCATTCTATACTGAAATGAAGTAAATGGGGTGATGCCCCATTTCAACGCTATTCAACGCTATTTCAACGCTAGAGTTGGTGCTGATAACAGTTCATGGCCCACTTGCTTAGGTCAGTTCAGCACTGGGAGGATGAACGAAAACGGCCAACACCTGCCACTGACCACTCCCTGGTGTGCAGCAGAGTGAAACTGCAAACAAAGCGACTGTACCACTCGAAAAAGGAAGGAAGACCTTGCATTGATACCAGCAAGACCCAGGATCAGAGAAAAGTGGAGGAATTTGCACGAGCGCTTGAGGAATCTCTTCCAGGCCCGGTTGATGCAAACGCATCCAACAGATGGGAACATTTCAAGAATGCCGTTTACAACAACGCCTTGTCCATATTCGGCAAGAAGACCAACTAGACGGCAGACTGGTTTGAAGCCCACTCTGAGGAGTGGACACCAGTCATTGAGGAAAAGAGGAGAGCTCAAGCAGCATACAAGGCCTGTCCCAGTGAGCACAACCTGCAGGTCCTCCAAGCTGCTCGCAGCAAAGTCCAGCAGATTGCCAGGAGATGTGCTAACGACTACTGGCTCCAGCTCTGCTCCCAGATACAGATAGCAGCTGACACGGGCAACATCAAGGGGATGTATGATGGTATCAAGCAGGCCCTGGGGCCAACACAGAAGAAAATTGCCCCTCTGAAGTCTGCCACAGGCGAGGTCATCCAGGATCGGACGCAGCAGATGGAACGCTGGGTGCAGCACTACTCTGAGCTATATTCCAGAGAAAATGTAGTCGCCAAAGAAGCGCTGAACAACATTGAGTGCCTGCCTGTGCTGGAGGAGTTTGACAGTGAACCAACCCTAGAAGAACTTCACATGGCCCTGAACTTTGGCAAGGCACCTGGAAAAGACAGCATACCTGCTGAAGTCCTCAAGTGCTGCAAAGAGATCATCGTCACTGAGCTGCATGAAATCCTCTGTCTCTGCTGGAGAGAAGGTGGAGTACCTCAAGACATGAGGGATGCAAACATCATCACGCTGTACAAGAACAAAGGCGACAGGGGTGACTGCAACAACTACCGTGGCATCTCTCTCCTTAGCATTGTAGGAAAGCTGTTTGCCCGAGTTGCACTAAAGAGGCTCCAGGTACTTGCAGAGAGCGTCTATCCAGAATCACAATGTGGATTCCGAGCCAACGGGTCCACCACTGATATGGTATTCTCCCTTAGACAACTGCAGGAGAAATGCAGGGAACAATGACAGCCACTCTTTATAGCCTTCATAGATCTCACGAAGGCTTTCGACCTGGTCAGCAGAGATGGCCTCTTCAAGATTCTCCCCAAGATCAGATGTCCACCCAGGCTCCTCAGCATCATCAGATCTTTCCACAAGGACATGAAAGGCACTGTTGTCTTCGATGGCTACACATCAGACCCCTTTGACATCTGAAGCGGAGTGAAGCAGGGCTGTGTTCTTGCGCCAACCTTGTTTGGGATTTTCTTCACTGTCCTGCTGAAGCAGGCCTTTGGAACTGCAACAGAAGGCATCTATCTCCGGACCAGATCAGACGGAAAGCTCTTCAACCTCTCCAGACTGAGAGCAAAGTCCAAAGTCCAGCTGAAATGTCTGCGTGACTTCCTCTTTGCCAACGATGCAGCTGTCACTACCCACTCTGCCAAAGATCTCCAGCAGCTCATGGATCGTTTTAGCAAGGCCTGCCAAGATTTTGGACTGACAATCAGCCTGAAGAAAACACAGGTCATGGTTTAGGATGTGGACTCACCTCCCTGCATTACAATCTCTGCGCATGAACTGGAGGTTGTCCATGACTTTGTGTACCTTGGCTCAACGATCTCCGACACTCTTTCTCCCGAGACCGAGCTAAACAAGCACATCGGTAAAGCAGCTACCACGTTTTCCAGACTCACAAAGAGAGTCTGGTCCAACAAGAAGCTGACGGAACATACCAAGATCCAGGTCTACAGAGCTTGCGTCCTGAGTACACTTCTGTACTGCAGCGAGTCATGGACTCTTCGCTCACAACAGGAGAGGAAACTGAACGCTTTCCACATGCACTGCCTCTGACGCATCCTCGGCATCACCTGACAGGACAAAGTTCCAAACAACACAGTCCTGGAACGTGCTGGAATCCCTAGCATGTATGCACTGCTGAAACAGAGACGCCTGCGTTGGCTCAGTCGTGTCGTGAGAATGGATGATGGCCGGATCCCAAAGGATCTCTTCTATGGAGAACTCGTGCAAGGAAAGCGCCCTACAGGTAGACCACAGCTGCGATACAAGGACATCTGCAAGAGGGATCTGAAGGCCTTAGGAGTGGACCTCAACAGGTGGGAAACCCTGGCCTCTGAGTGGCCCGCTTGGAGCCAGGCTGTGCAGCATGGCCTTTCCCAGTTTGAAGAGACACTTGGCCAACAGTCTGAGGCAAAGAGGCAAAGAAGGAAGGCCCATCGCCAGGGAGACAGACCAGGGACAGACTGCACTTGCTCCCAGTGCGGAAGGGATTGTCACTCCCGAATCGGCCTTTTCAGCCACACTAGACGCTGTTCCAGAACCACCATTCAGAGCGCGATACCAGAGTCTTTCGAGACTGAAGGTTGCCAACACTGGGGTGATGCCAACCCTAGCGATGCCACAGCATTTAGGCTGTGCGTTGGATACTGTAATTTATTCTGGATGGTCTACAAATGGATGGGTAGTCCTATCGAAAAATAATTACAGGACTGTCCGTCTGAGTGAGTGAGTGAGTGAGAGAGAGAGAGAGAGAGAGAGAGAGAGAGAGAGAGAAAGAAAGAAAGAAATCCCTGTATATCCCACAGTTTACAGCGGTGATCCTCCTTCCTCTCATCTAGTTTTCATTGTGCGAAAGATTATTTTATTACAGGAACATTGAACTTGTACATGTTACCAGACAAAGAGCACATGAGTGTGTTGGCTTGAAAGGCAGTATAAAGACGTAGCACTGAAATGAGCACTGTGCTCTGCTTTGGAGTGCTGTCCCAGCACCACTCCCTTTCAGACCGTGGGTCACACCTTGTAGTGTGTCCAGGCTAGAAGAGGAACCTGTCAGGAGTCCTCAACAGTACGTACCTGTTGAAAGCCGCAAGGTCTCTTTGGCAGCTGCAGGGCTGTGAGTAGAACATGATGTGTGTGTGTGGGGGGGGGGAACGACAGGCTAAATTGGGGAATGTTTGCACAGTGAGGCCAACAGGGGCTTTTTTTCCTGTGCAGCAGGCAAGGCCTTGCCCTGAAAGACAGGAGCAGGCAGCTGGAGTTCGTACATGCGCATGATCAAGGGATGTGGGCCTCAAGTCTCTTATCAGAGGCAACTCCTCTTCCTTGTCCCTGCAACAAGGTTTTCAAGCTGTGTTTTCGCACACCTGGACCTGCACTAGTTGAGTTGTTAGTTGTCTCCTTTGATACTGGTCAGGGTACCAGGACGCCTTTAAAAGGGAATTGGACAGGTTTCTGGAGGAAAAATCCATTACAGGTTACAAGCCATGATGTGTATGCGCAACCTCCTGATTTTCGAAATGGGCTATGTCAGAAGGCCAGACGCAAGGGAGGGCACCAGGATGAGGTCTCTTGTGATCTGGTGTGCTGCTTGGGGCATTTGGTGGGCTGCTGTGAGATACAGGAAGCTGGACTAGATGGGCCTATGGCCTGATCCAGTGGGGCTGTTCTTATGTTCTTAACTACAATTCCCAGGAAGCCTTGCAGGTCTCTTGTTGTCTGGTGTGCTCCCTGGGCATTTGGTGGGCCGCTGTGAGATACAGGAAGCTGGACTAGATGGGCCTATGGCCTGATCCAGCGGGGCTCTTCTTATGTTCTTAACTACAATTCCCAGGAAGCCTTGCAGGTCTCTTGTTATCTGGTGTGCTCCCTGGGGCATTTGGTGGGCCGCTGTGAGATACAGGAAGCTGGACTAGATGGGCCTATGGCCTGATCCAGTGGGGCTGTTCTTATGTTCTTAACTACAATTCCCAGGAAGCCTTGCAGGTCTCTTGTTGTCTGGTGTGCTCCCTGGGCATTTGGTGGGCCGCTGTGAGATACAGGAAGCTGGACTAGATGGGCCTATGGCCTGATCCAGCGGGGCTCTTCTTATGTTCTTAACTACAATTCCCAGGAAGCCTTGCAGGTCTCTTGTTATCTGGTGTGCTCCCTGGGGCATTTGGTGGGCCGCTGTGAGATACAGGAAGCTGGACTAGATGGGCCTATGGCCTGATCCAGTGGGGCTGTTCTTATGTTCTGATGTTATGAAGGCCTCAAAATCCAGTAAACTTCCACTTCTGTCCAGGATGCACCCTTGGCCTGCCAGGATGGGATGGGCTTTGCCTCTCAACCCCAAACGCTAGAACAGCCACCTTGGGCCCCCTTAGAAGGAGAAAGACAGGATAAAAATATGGTACATATTTTACATAAAAATGAAATAAACAGCATAGGAGTGAGATGTGAGAAAGGAGCTCTGTCTAGGCCAGTGTTTCTCAAACTGTGGGCTGGGACCCACTAGGTGGGTCCCCATTCATTTCAATATTTTATTTTTAATATATTGGACTCGATGCTACTATGGTTTATTTATTTATTACATATAAATTATATGCCACGTATGGCATAGAATACGTGGACTTATATAACAATTAAACTCGATCAAATATCAATGTCCAGTTCATCCAGCCACTCAAGGACAGCTACCGTGGTGTGTGACTGCATTTGGGGAAATGTGACACAGCTGTACTTTTAATAGGCTACTCTGTATATGCTTTTAACAATGATCGTAAATGGGACTTACTCCTGGCTAAGTGTGGGTATGATTGCAACCTACGATGTTAAACATTTTCCTGCTGGATGATGTCACTTCTAGTCATGACATCCCTTCCGGTGGGTCCTGACAGATTCTAATTCTAAAAAGTGGGTCCCGGTGCTAAAAGTTTGAGAACCACTGGTCTAGGCAGTAGCATATTGTGTTCTTGCAACAACCCTGTAAGGCAGGGGTGCTCAATAGGTGGATCGCGATCTACCGGTAGATCGCGAGGCAAAATGAGTAGATCGCGGAGCCCTGTCTCTCCAAACTGTTAATATGTCAGTTTCGTCTAGTGACTAGACGAAACTGACATATTTAGCTGACACTAAACTGACACTGAAACTGACACTTTAGCTGCTCTTCAGGCATGCAGCAACAAAACTGAGGAAACTGACTAGACTCCAGCAGGGGCTCCATACATTAAAGGGGGTGTCTGTCAGACGCTTCCTTCCCCCCTGGTAGATCTCCAGGCCTTGCTGGGTTTCAAAGTAGCTCTCGAGCCAAAAAAGTGTGAGCACCCCTGCTGTAAGGCAATGATTTTTGGCTGGTGTGCCGTGGCACATTAGAGTGCTGCGAAAGGTGCGCTGAGGGAGTTTGGAGCACAGTAGTTGAAAAACACTGAAAAATTTTTCTGAATTCTGTGACTTTGTTTCTAGGGCAACTGACTGTAGTAATAAATTGCATGTCGCTCTTCTTCTGTTGGCCCTGCCTTCAGAGGGACAATTCTTTACTACAGACAATGCCTTAGAAACAGAGCCACAGAACCCAGAAGAGTCTCCTGGAAGCTGGAAGTGACATCACAAGAGGCGCCAGACCATAGAGGTCAGTGTGCCATTAGAAGAAAAATGTTGAGAATTGCTTCTGCAAGTGTTATCCCCATACTGCAGATGGGGAAGACTGACACTAAGAGGGAGTGGCTTCCCTAAAACCACCTAGTGGGGGTTCATGGCAGAGGTGAGATTTGACCTGGGGAAATTCTGAAGGGCTCTTGCCAGAGAGTCATGTGATGAGAAGGAACCAATCACCTCCCAGTTTCTCCCTGTTCACTTTTAAACGAGGGAAAGCAAAGCCAATGAGGATGCTCATCCCACAATAGTCTTGCCAATGGATAGCCATGGTCCCATTGAAATGAATGGGAGCCATGGTCCCATTGAACTGAATGGGAGCCACCGAGGACTGAGCAAGCTCCTACTCCACCCACCCCGAGTTCCATTTTGGGGTCACGGCAGCATGTGACAAAGAAGTGGCTTCTAGGTGGAGATCAATGTGGCATGGAAAAATAGATGTGTGCAATGAGCTGGACGGGAGTGCCGTTCCCAGTTGCGCACTTCTAGCAGCTACAAGCACTGCCTGCCCACGGCCACTTTCCACCTGCTCGGATGCTTGTTTTGACCCCTTGGCTGTGGTGCCCTGATTAATAGGGATGATGGGAAAAATAAAACCTGGTCCCCTTCTCTCACCATGCGGGAAATTCTGCCTATTGAAAGGGTGAGAGAGTTAACTCCACACCTAACCAGAGAAACAGACCCTCCTTGTTTCCTTTCAAACACCTGGTGGAGTGGAGCAGGGGTGTTGGGAAAGCCCTGCCTGTCCCCCTTCTCCTCCCCCCGAAAGGGGTAAGCCTGAGAATCAGGTTCCTGTTGTTGGAAGGGAAGGCAGGTGCTGTCTGTGTGGGTGGGGAGGGCCGAGAGCAGTTCAGGAAGAGAAAAGAGCCTTTATGCCCTTATTTATGAATAAGGAGGGAGGAGGCAGGAGTATAGGTGCTTGGTTGCTCCCATTGCTTTTTGGGCTGGAGCTGCCGCCAGAGTTTCGGCTCCCTTGGCAGTGGTGCCCTTCCTTGCCGCAAAATCCGTTCCAGAGGTTCATGCTTCACACCTGCCACAGGAGTTCTGCTGCAATTACCATTCACCTGCCAACTACCAGTACCTGAATGGTATTGCCACGGGCTTCCAAACTGGTAACCAGCTCTAGGTGCAAGGCATGGGGGATTGTACTTCAGGGGAAGCTGTTTTTCACAGCCTGGGGAAGGGGGCTGTAACTCAGCGGAGGGATCCAGGTCGGTGTACTGGTTCGGGACTTACTTAGACCAGGAAGATCCAGGTTCAAACCCCTGCTCAGCCAGGGGTAGCTGATTATTATCATGATCTCTCAGCCTCATGGCCTTGTTGCAAGGACAAAAGGAGGAGAGGAACCACGTACACCGTGAGGACGAAAGGTGGACCAGCCCTGCTGTTGAACCACACTGAAGTCCCCTCTGGTCCTGTTTCCTAGCTGTTCCCGGGAGCCCACATTCCCCTCCCACTCTGAAAGAACATTTGTCCAGCCTTTCTCTGCCACTTCCGGTGGTGTAGCTGGAGGGGGGGGGCAGAGCGCCCAGCCTGGTGGGGACAGGCAAGCGGCCTCTCCCTTTGGAGCCATTCCTGGCAGGGGGAGCAAAACGGCGCCATACTACACCACTGTTCACTTCCCGTGATACAGCCCCTTGACTTGGCTTCCTGTGATAATTTCCTCACTGAGCAGGAGCTTGGCAGTGGCCTTGCTGAGGAGGGCTGGTGGTGGGACAGATTGCCCTTTGAGGTTCCACTTTGAGAAGAAATGGCCATCTTTAAAAAAAATAATAGAATTTAAAAAGTGACCCTTGGGCTGAGAGGTTGCATACTGTTGGAAGCAACGCACCTTTGGGCTTAGTGGCGCATATACAGTTGCCTGGGAATAAGTGCTCCTGAGTGCAATAGGTTTTACTTCTGAGTAGACGCACTTCAGATTGCACTGTCAGTTATTCTTTCTGGTGCAAATTGGGTGGGGGTGGGAGGTAGAAGGGGACCCTGACCACAGTTAGATTATCATGTTGCAAAGGGAGTCACTCTGCCTTGGGCACACAAAGGAGGCATTCACGTAGAGGAGAATGACCTAGTTATGGACTCAGGGGCTGAGTTATTTTCATTTTTACTTCTCCCCATTTGGGCCGGAAATGAGCAGGCTGGCCGGACACAAACAACCCTGTGCTTCTGCGCTTTGAAAACTGGGGGTGAGAAACAGAGAGAGAAGCCAACATTCCCGCAAGCCACCAGCAACTGTCTGGTGGATTTTCATTGGGGGCGGGGGGGGGGGGCGGGAATTCATTAAAATTCCATTTATAGAACTGTCCTTATTGTGATGAATTCAAGGTTTGGGGCTATTTAGGACTTGGTGGTCCACTCCCCTCCCTTTTCTCAAACCCAGGTGCCTGATGCTTTTCCTCTCTGCATCTCAAAGCAGAGCCAAGGCCCCATTATAGCTAAGGAGCCTTGGCACATTTGCAAATTGGGATAATTTCCTAGAAGTAATTACTTCTGCAGTGGATGCCAGATTGCAAATGAAACTTGGAGGAGGGAGGAAAGGATACAGCAGATCTCCTTCCCAGAGCTGGAGCAAAGGTGGGTTTTGTGGCAGGAAGAGAGAGGGGGGCGCCACGTGGTGGTACTAGGTGAGATTTCATGGGGTCTCAATGGACAGACCAGCATCTTGTTTCTCACTTACAGCTACTATTTCCTGCCCAGACTTACCACTTAATTTGACATGGCTGCTGGATGGCTAGTCTTTTGCTAGGCTAATAGCCCTGGATGTGTGGTTGATGCTTCCTCAATGGGTGCTAATGAACAGAGGATGGTACTCCCCATTCCTGGAGATTGCTCTTGTGTGTTTCAAAGGAGAAATTCAACAGAGGGCCAGGTGTGTGAGACAAAAGCAGCCTTTGATCCTTTGGGGTAGGGAAGAAAAGACAGACAGAGGTAAGTGGCTGAGGATTGGCTGAGGATTGGTTGAGGCTGAGGATAGGCTGAGGATTGGCTGAAGGTGCTCTGGGGTGGTGATGTGGAGTGATAAATCTGCTGCCTTGTAAAAGTGTGTTGTTGCCTTATCTATGCTCTGCTTGTCCTGTGTTTAAAAAAAAAAGATTTTGCAAAAATGCCAACAGTTTCATCCAAAGGAAGTTATAAAATTGTAGAGTTGAAAGGAACCAACTGAGGCTGAGGATTGGCTGAAGGTCACTCCCGAATTGGCCTTTTCAGCCACATTAGGCGCTGTTCCAGAACCACCTTTCAGAGCGCGATACCAGAGTCTTTCGAGACTGAAGGTTGCCAACTGGCTGAAGGTGCTCTGGGGTGGTGATGTGGAGGGATAAATCTGCTGCCTTGTAAAAGTGTGTTGTTGCCTTATCTATGCTCTGCTTGTCCTGTGTTTAAAAAAAAAAAAAGATTTTGCAAAAATGCCAACAGTTTCATTCAAAGGAAGTTATAAAATTCTAGAGTTGAAAGGAACCAACAAGGTCATCTAGTCCAACCCAAAAGTTGGTGTCGTTTGCAGAAGTGGGGATCATGCAGCAGCATCCCCGCAGCTCTTCCTGCCAGGGTGATCAGCATTGTTGCTGTTGATCTATCTGTGATGCTGGTTCCTGTCATGCTGGTTGAAGAGAGAGGGCCACTTTTGCATCATGTTTGGCCTTGAGGTCTGGTTTGGATGCATTTTGGCAAAGCAAGCGGAGAGGAGGAAATCGGTGCAGTGATCAAATGCATAGGAAACCAGAACTCCAGGACTTCTAATGGGAGTACAGAGGGGAAGTTTCAGTAAGTGCAGCTTTTCTCACCACTGAGTGACAAGCTGCACAGCACAAAGTTGTCCTTGGCATGTGATCCTCTGAGAGGTTTATGCAGACAAATATTACTGCCCAAAGACTTAGCTTGTCTGTGCCACCCGTGATACCATCCAGAATGACTACATAACTTTGCTTCTGTTTCATCTTCACATGTGGGAAAGGTGTGCATGTCACAAGCACTGGCCTGCTCTCCTCCCCAAGGCCAGAAGCTGTGTGATCATCCTTGAGCACTTATGACATCCAAGAGTGTGCCAAATAAATAAACAAACATGTTGGGTATTTGCATTCAGTGTGCAAAGAGGAGATTTGGTATGGGAGCAGAAAACAACTGTCAAAGCAGGGGGTAGAGAAGCTCCCCCCACCCCTGGTCAGCTCTACCCTATAATCTCTCCTCAGAATCCCCAGATTTTGCCTTCCTACTTCAGCAGAACTGGTTGCAGAGGTGAAACTGACAAAAGGCTCCTGAGACTTTTGTCTTGTGTGAGTCAGTTTCATAGGCCTGGTCTAGAGGTACAGTTGGAGGGAGAGAGTATATAAGATCATAAGCTCTGATCTTATAAGAGAGTCCATAAGATCATATCTCACAGTGGTCCACTAGATGCCTCAGGGAGCACACAAGACAACAAGATACCTGTGTCCTGGTGCCGCTCCCTTGATCTGGCATTCAGAGATAGCCTACTTCTAAAACCAGGAGGTTGCACATATCCATCATGGCTTGTAACCTGTGATGGACTTTTGCTCCATAAATCTGTCCAATCCCCCTTTAAAGGCATCTAGGCCAATCACCACATCCTGTGGCAAGGAGTTCCACAGACTATCCACTAGGTAAATAAATATTTACTTTTGTCTGTTATAACTCTCCCAGCACTCAGTTTTAGTGGCTGTTCCCTGGTTCTGGTATTGTGTGAAAATGAAAAGAACATCCCTCTATTCATCCCATGAATAATTTTATACTTATAAAGTGGATGGTAGGAGAGCTGTGTTGCCTCTTTGCAGTCCCCTCTTGAAAGCCGAACTGCACAACATCCAGATCTTTAAGGGGGGGGGGGATGACAATATCACAGGTGCCCTTCCACAGAGCTCCTCTCTGATTTTTTCATCCATTAATCTTTGAATCTCTGAATATTTTACTTTATCTAAGGGCACAATCCAAAGTGCATCCTGTCATGAATATGTACAGTTCAGGCCTAGTAGCATTGCAAGGCCTGAACCAAGCTAAAACAGTAACACAGAAGTGACTTGCATTTCCTAGCTGCCAGGATTTACAATTCAATGTATGATGATTATGTAGCACCTAGGCAGCCAGAAAGACAACCATCAAGGATGGAATGCAGCTGCAGATCTCCAGGGGGAGGGAAGAGCTGAGAGGGGGGGCTTCCAGCCCCACTTCCAGAGGACAGGGTCTTTGTTCCTTGTCTCTTGGTGAGAGAGGTGGTGAGTGCACATCCTGTCCCGCCAGGACCATGTGGCCTCATAGGTAACTGAGGATCTACAAAAGAAGCTGACCCAGGTGAGAGTTAGGAATTAATAGAGATAGCCAGTTAGCTTTATTATTTTATGCTGATATGTTTCCTAGAAGTTTTTATGCCTCTAGCATTTGCTGCATTTTGTAACTTTTTGTAACCCTATGTACTTAATAAAGTAAAAATCCTTTTACCATGTTGGTTCATTGTCTGTTGGGGACAAAGGTTCAGAATCCTGCTTAGCCGTTCAGCAAGCTACCAAAAATCCTCATTGTAGACTAGTAACTTGAGGACTGAGACTTTAAGTGCTCAGTGCTTACAAGGGCTATAGTTAAGCCTAGAGGGTCTCGGTTTCCCTGGACTGGGACACTGGCTCTTACAGGGTGGTGGCAGTACTACCGAACAGGGATCTTTGAGGGCTCTAGGGTTCAGAACCAACAACTCTGAGCACCCAAAACCCTGGGAGTGTGAGACCAAGTGTAGGACACATCCTAGGCTGGTGTAAGTACCTTGCACCAGCCTCTCAGTGTTGCAAGTGCTCTAAGGCACTTCTGTGCCACTAGATGAGTAAGGACAGGGGACATGCACTGGCCTCCAGAGACCAAATGCAGCCCCAGCAGTGCTGGTAGAGAGTTAGTTTGTACTAGTGGTGGGCTGCTGGCACAGGGGTCTTGGAAGGGGGGGGGAGGTGTTGCAAGGGCATTCCAGGGCAGGTGGTGGGCAAACCGGGCCTGGGAGTTGGGTGCATCTCAACATGGAAGGGTTTGAAAAGCTGCAGCTGCCCAAATTCCCTCTTTTATACAATGCTTAAAGGTATAGGCATTGACTTCCACTGTATCTGGTCACCCTGGCCAGGCTGCTTGGATCTGCACCACCTCTTGAGGAGGTCAATGCTGCGTTACCCAGAGAAGGGGTGTCTCTTCTCCTTGCCCCGGGTTGCACCACTGCCAGCCCCAAACCTGCACTGAATACAGCGCAGGCCATTTGGCCTGCCTGTTTCAGTCGGGGCAGATCCAGTGTTTGTGTTGGAGGGAGGGGGGCCATAAGCACTACCAACTTCAGAGCACAGGTCAACCAGGCGGGTAGACCTGGGCTCTGGATTGAATTTGATGGCCTCTGTGGCCAAGGTTTGCTGGCTGGGTAGACCTGGGCTCCTGCCTAGACTTGGAGCCCAGGTCTACTGGCTAGGTAGACCTGGGCTCCCATTCCAGGTAATCTTGCCAGTGCCTGCCCAGTGTGCATTCCCCTGGTGCCCACTTTTGCTCCTCTGCCCAGCAGGTGCCCTTACCTGCTGGCAGTTTGGGGGGGGGACGACCATGCACCCTTGGCGCCCCCCCCTTGGATCTACCCCTGGTTCCAGTGCAGGCTAGGATTGGGTTGTAAGAACTTTTACCCTGCCTTTCTGCCTCCTAAGAGGCCCACAAGGTACCGTGCAACCATTAAAATGCCCAGAAATTCAATATTGCAATAATAAAAATACACAACGGAAAATAATTCCAGCTACCAAAGACAATCAAATACAGTAACTGAATTGTGAACTCGATAAAAATTAAAGGAATTTAAAAGCAGCACAGAGGAGTACTGATTATGCCAAAAGCTATTCAATTAAAACCATTTTAAGTAAGTGGCAAAAAGGCTCTGGCTTCTGAATTAGGGCATGAAGCATTCGCCTGCAAAGGTTAAAATTTGGTGAAGACACACTCTGAACAGATTGTGGACTTTGTGTTGTGAGCTGGGGCTGTTTCTATTTTTTTAATTTTTGCACAGCATCCAGTGACTTGGGATGCTTTTGGAGTCGTTTAAATAAAGGTTCTGTGTTACCTGAGAGCTTGCATGCTCCACCATCAACAGACATTAGTCCAGTCAGTGATATTGCCCTCTTGATTTTTGTGTTTCCCTAATGGCTCCTTTGTGCAGTTCTAAACTATTGTTCCTCTTCTCTTTCTAGCTGGAATCGAGATGACGACAGCTGCGCCCATAGGTGACGACCCCCTCTTGGCGACAAATGTGACCCGAAAATCTCAAGAACAAATTCTTTATCAGAGTAAGAGAGATGGGGCACTTTGGGGTTATCTCCCATGGTCCATGCTTTGGAACTACATTACAGAGCCGCAACTATATTATAGGGCCAGATCCAAAGATCCAAAAACAGGAAAACATGTCCAATGGTACTATACTGAAAAGGTTTTAAGTTGTCACTTCTGTAGCAGTTCTTGTGTAAGGCCAGCCGGTCCATGGCATACTGAGATAATTGCCTCGGGTGATAGTTTGTGGAGTGCACCACTCCCACTTCTCTTCCAGTGCTTGCTGGATTTGAAAAGGAAGAGGGGACCAGAGTGGGAAAGGAAGTGTGGAGGAGAGTGGGGGGCTAGAGTTCTATATGGTTCTGTTCTATATGTTTTATATGTTTCTGAAGAAATATTCCAAGAAGGTGTAAAATAAGTATATTTCACTGTTTTACAAGGGCTGCAATCCTAACCACACTTTCCTGTGAGTAAACCCCATTGAACAAAATAGAACTCACTTCTGAGTAGACCTGGTTAGGATTGTGCCCTAAATCATTGTTTGTGAGGAGCTGTGGGACAACCTCTGTGCCCTGCTTTCCTCTGCAAAGCCAGGTCTACCTGCCTGGTAGACCTGGGCTCCTGGCCGGCCTGGTTTTTGTCTTTCATTCTCTGCAGGTCTACTGATGGGAGGGTGGGAGATGGCTGGCAGGACAGATCAGTCATAACCAGAGCTCCAGGGGCAGATGCGGTTCATGGGGTTGCATCATGAGGTACCACACAGGGTGACACCAACCCTAGTGACGTCATTGAGGCTCAGTGCAGTGTTTTCCCTAGTGGAGTTAAACGCAGGTAGGAGGGAATTCATTCATTCATTCATTCACATTTTTTTACCATCCTTCCTCCAAGGAACTCAGGGTGGTGTACACAGTTTCTTCCTTTCCTCACAACCACTCTGTGAGGTTGGTGAGGCTGAGAGATGGTGACAAGCCCAAGGTAGCTACATCACTTTGTAGCTGAGAGGCAATTGTTCCCTCCCATTCCACTGGTCTGTGGAATCTGTTTTTCTCTGAACATAAGCAGGGAGAAACAATGAACCACTCCAACAGTTACATGTACCCAGCTGGGGATCGGGGTGTTTCTCCAAGCAGCTCCTCCTGCCACATGTCAAAGTACTTCTGCAAATGAAGGATGTTTCAAAAGAGATCTGTAGCATGACCATTGGGAGGGGGTCTGCTTCTCAAAGGAAAAGCATCTAACCCCCTCCCCATTATATGCCTGACCCTGAGGTGCACATCAGGCTGGTCTCTGACTCTCAGGCATGGGGATGGCTGTTCATCTGATCTGTTTTTCTTACAGTTTCTTTTCCTTCCTCCATCCTGTTAGGTTCTGGTGCGATTGTGGCAGCCATTGTGGTGGGCGTCATAGTTATATTCACGGTGATTTTGCTCTTGCTGAAAATGTATAATAGGTGAGTCAGTGGCTTGGCTTGATACTCGAGTCCCTGAACATTCCTTCCCCCTCCAACCACACACACCAAGAACAACAAGCAGATTGTGGGTGGTGTTGTGTGGGCACTTTCACATGACCCATTGAAATCATGTGGTGGTGGCATTTTAGCTCAAATTGTGTTGTCCTGCTCTGTGTTTTTCCTTTTGCAAGACCCAGAAGGCTGTGTGCAGGGAAGGAACTATGGCTTGGTGCAGTGGCATCACTAGGGATGTGTGGGGATGCAGATCACACCGGGTGACACCCTGGGGGTGTGTGACACCACTACTGGCCAAAATTGTGAAAACCATGGTATTTATGAATAATACCATCATGTTATATATCATTTGATAGGCAATGGATTTAATTTAATTTTATATAGAACGTAATGTTTGAATGATCTGTATTCTATCAAAAGTTATGGCCAAACAATGAGCAAAAGAAAACACAACTCCCTTATGTAACAAAAAGTGGATTTTCTTAACTCAAAATGCACCAATGAGAGTGATGGTTCCAAGAGCCAATTAGACAATTAGACAGTCACAGACCTGTCTAATATCTTAAAAATAAAATATTGAAATGAATGGGGACCCACCTGAAATTGGCTTGCAACCCACCTAGTGGGTCCCAACCCACAGTTTGAGAAACACTGCAGTAGAGTTTTTCAGCTATTTTCAACTGCTGTGCTCTAAGATCCCGTGGCACACCTGCGGACTTTTCATGGCACACCAGTTGAAAATTGCTCATGTAGCTTGTCTCTTAGAGACCCAAGGATTGAACAGATCTTTGTTCCAACCAAGGACATTATGCCAGGATACAAATGTCAAAGTTGTCAAGTGAAGACCGGCAAGTCCTGATTGACTGACTATAAAATTTGCTTTGGTTGTTGTAGGCGCATGAGGACACAGCGAGAGCTGGAACCGAAGAACGCAAAAGCCACAATCCCTTCCACACTGGATCACAACAGTCATAGCGCTGGCCACACCACCCCAGCAACATTAATCCCTGTGGACATCCATATGCAGAACAGGAGGCCATGAGGCACAAGGGCCCTGCAGAAGGACAAATGAAAAGGCAACTCAGTTCCTACAGGCTCTAGAGAGGCCTGGTGTGAACCAGGCAGAGGGAATCAGGAGTTGCTACTGGTTGGAGTTGCTTCCAGTTGTTGGCTTTTGGTGGCCAGCTAGCCACCTTTGTTTCTCTTTAATTTTTAAAGAAGGGAAAACAGTGAGTGTCTCAGTATGGCTGAGGCGATGCCAAAATGGCACCCAGTCTCAAAAATTATGGGTTTTGTCTCCGTGGCTGCAGGTGGGACGGGGCAGTTAGTAGATCAATTCCTATAATTCCTGGCTGTCTTGCCTTCTCTCTATGTCAGGATGAGACTCATGTTTTGCTGGTTGAGGAGTCTGAAGAGGTGAGAGGGAAGGTGCCCCTGAGCCAATGTTTATAGCCATCAGTTGACGGCTGCTTGACAATCATAATCACCGTGGCCTTTGCTGTCAGAAGGGAACAGATGCTCTCTCTTCTGTACTCAAAAGCACCTTTCATAGCAATCTCTGGAAAAAAGGGCTTAAGCCCTTTCTGCCCAACGTTGCATATACGCAACAGGAACTAAATGTGTATACCTGTGGGCTGGGCAAAAATGGGTTAATTCCATTGCTTGGCCAGCCATAGCCTTTGCTTTGTCTGATAAGACCAGCAGCTGCCAATGTAAAGGAGGACCTCCTTTCAGGACTGGCTTATCTTTGAGGCCAACTGAGAGAGTCAGGGGTCCACTTTGGCCTGCCACATCTCCTCTCTTCTCCTGCATTTCCTGAATTTGGAAAGGAAGAGGTGAATGGAGTGGAAAATGATGTGTGGAGGATTGTGGGCAGCTGCCTTTCCATAAAGGATGAGGTGATGTTGCTAAGCAGGTCCTCAATGCCTCTGCTGCACCAGCTGAATGTGTAAATGGGGTTGACAGTGAATACTGTACTTGGAGGGGGAACCCTAACATGCCCAGAATTCCAAGCAAGCACTTGAGGACTCCTGCCCACACACTTGAGAAAATGTGGGGAGGGGAATCAATTACACAGGCGCCCAGAATTAAGAGGCATTTGTTTTGTTTTGGTTCCCAACCCACACGACTACGAAGTGCAAGAATAATGCAGCCATGTGATGATGAGGGAGATCTCTGTGGAGTCCAGCAACACAGTGAAGCCTGCACTGTTCATTTCATTGTGCCCTGAGTGTACCATATGTGCCACCGAGCCTTGATGTGCCACAGTACCCTTCTGGTTGGCAGCCTGCCTGTGGAATCTTGGCACAGAAGCAACTGCATTTATTTATGTAGGCTTGGTACTTATATCTTTTTTAAAAAATAATAATAATAATAATAAAGGAATGGAATGGGGAAATATTTTTTTTTTAAATTCCAGGACAACAGAAAGGTTTGGTATATGCTGTTCTGCTTTTCTGTAACTTCAAATAGATTAAAAAATAAAAAAAAACTACTGCAAGATCATGAAGAGCTTGTTTCCTCTCAATTCTTTGATGGCTAATAATTTTGATTTTAAAAAAACCTTAGCAACTAAGTAAAACACTTTGCAGGGTTTAATAGGAAACTGGTCAGAATAAAATGTCAATTGGCATGTTTAGAGAGGCAAAAATCAGCAGGGAGATCCGTGAAGGAACATCTGCCACCCACCCAGTCTTTCCGCCATGCAAGTCTTATAGATGTATTTAAGCACATTTTTATACTGCTTTTTGACAACAACAACAAAAAACAACAACCAACATTTTCCAAGTGGTTTGTGTAGTGGAGAAAAACGAAAAGACATTTTCCTGTTCCAAAGGGACACCCAGTCTGAAAGGGGAGACACCAATAAATAGCCACTGGGAGAGATCTTATGCTGGGAAGAATAGAGACAGCCACTCTCCTCTTGCTAAGGAAGTGAGAATCGCAGCTAAAATGGTGTCTCCTTATCTGGTTAGAGGGGTAGCCAGTTTTGCCAGGGTGAGTGGTGTTGTATGTTATAGCTATTTAGAATTGCTGCCTTGGGCTGAGTCAATTAATCTGACTGTTCATCTCCTGTGTACCCTGGTAAGCAGTTCTCTAAGGCAGCGATTTTCAACTGGTGTGCACCAGTGTGTCGCAAAAAGTCTGCAGTGTGCCACGGGAGTTTGAAGCACAGTGGTTGAAAATCTTGTCTAGGTTCAGCAGACAGTTGCCTTCAAAACAGTGCCACAGAACCTGGAAGTGTCTCCCAGAAGTGACAAGACAAGTCCACAGAGAAGACCACAGAGGTCCGTTTGCTGTGGGAAGAAAAATGTTGAAAATAGCGGTTGCTGTAAGGTCTTGGGCAACAGTCTTTCTAACCCTTTTACCTGAGATCTTTTCACTTGGAGATGCCAGGAATTAACCCTGGAACCTTCCCCATCTCTTAAACACTTCCTTAATTCTTCCTTTCATACTGATGGAACTTACGGCACAGCTGTAGGCATGATTCCTCAAAAGTAAGTTCCACTGTGTTCAGTGAAGCTAACTCCCAGGGAAGTTCACATGGGATTACAGACTCAGGGCCCAATCCTACCTAACTTTCCAGTGCCAGTGCAGCCGCAATGCAGCCCTGTGGAAAGGGAACAATGTTCCCTTACTCTGGAGGAGGCCTTTGTGGCTGCTCCACTACTGCAGGATGCAGCATGTGCCTGGATGGCACAGCTGCATGTGCTCTGGAAAACTGGATAGGATTTGGCCCTCAAGCATTTAAGTCTCGTTGATTCCAAAGGGAGAATTTGGCTAGATCGTAACTAGTGTTTTAACCACTTTTGTGCATTTATATCGACGCAGTCTCCAAAAATGATATTGAATTCAGTCACTTCCAGGTAACACAAAACAATTTGGTTCTGTACCCTTGAAATTTTAAGTCTTCTCTCCCTGTTGGCCAGATCTCCAACTGAATGGGAAAAATTCACTCAGGTGGGCACAGGACCCAGTGTCCTCTGAAGAGCTGACTATGGACACACCAGTTGAAGTCTGTGTGTAGATGTCCCCTGAGGAAGCCCAGATCTCTGTGAGGATCCAGATACTGCTCCCAGTGGGGCGGACGGCTAGAATGTGCACAGGCTTTGAGAGTTGTTCAGTTGCTTCCATGTATGCTTGTTGCCTTTGGGGGGGAGGGGGGGGAGAACTGGCTTCTTGTAATTCTTCTTCCCCCAAACTCTGAGGGCGGGGCTTGCGTTGGCAGCAACTGCATGAGGTTGGCACTGATGGAGTGATGAAGCAGTGGGCGTGCAGCAATCTAGCCTAATATTTCACCAGGCCCACAGGGCATGTATGCTACAGTTGTGGCATTGTCAGTATTGTTCTATGAATTATTGTGTCCTAAGCTCATGTGCTGAAACAGGGTCAGATGTGGGCACTGCAGCACTAGCAGGCCCTCGCTACCCAATCTCAGTCAAGGTGCAATTAAAGATTTTTCGCTCCTAGTTTCACTTGTAAGGAAAGAAGCAATGACTCCTCACATCTTCTTGCACTGCCACCTTGTGCCAATCTGCACCCTAAGGCATGTTTTCAAAATGCACCTTTGTTCCTGCAGTCTATGCACATCTTTCCCTATTTCCCAACAACAGCTCCTTGCCCCAGTTTGCATTTTGAAAGCCTCACTTTCTGGAGTCTTCATTTTTTAGATTTCCATTTTGTTTCTGCCAGATCTTCATAACTTTAATCTCTGAGGGTGGAACCTGGGATGGAATAGGCTGCATCTCGTATCTAGTAGATAATATTAACCCCTGCTAATTGGGTAAGAGTCACTTTTTCAAGTGGGTGCTCCTTTTTTTTAGCAGGGGGAGAGTAACTGGCCCACCTCACCCCAGCAGTGTCTGTTCTAGTGGCTGTCTGCTGGTATTCATTTGCATCTTTTTAGATTGTGAGCCCTTTTGGGACAGGGAGCCATTTAGTTCTTTGATTTTTCTCTGTAAACCGCTTTGTGAACTTTTAGTTGAAAAGCGGTATATAAATACTGTTAATAATAATAATAATAATAATAATAATAATAATAATAATAATAATAATATGCAAGTGAATGCACTTGTCTGAATGTTAAGGGGTGATGGAGCACCTAGGCTGCCAGGGCCGGTCCAAAACCTGAGGCAACAGGCCAAATGTGCCAGTAAGGGCACTTCATGCTGTTTTCCAGTTAAATGTATGTGCATGGCTCCCCCTACACACTAACAGACCAGGGACAGACTGCACTTGCTCCCAGTGTGGAAGGGATTGTCACTCCTGAATCGGCCTTTTCAGCCACACTAGACGCTGTGCCAGAACCACCATCCAGAGCGCAATACCATAGTCTTCCGAGACTGAAGGTTGCCAACGGCTCCCCCTAGTGTTGAATCAGAACACCTAAGCAACTGAACAATTTTTTTAATATTCACATGTACCTCTACTTGCCCATTATTCCCTGACCACTGACATTTGCCAAATCTGAATTTCAGAGTCAGGGAGACTCTGGGATACTTAGGGAATCCTTGTGGAAATTTTGTTGTTATGCAAACTTTAAGAGCATAATAGGCTCTTATTATTAGAGCCATAACCTCTAAGCCAGGGGTGTCACGCTCGTTTCATACAGAGGGCCAAATTAGCATTCATGATGCCTGCTGACTTGCTGAGGGCCTGAAGTGATGTCAATAAGCAGGAACTGATGTCATTATGTAGGTGATGACCACAAATAAACACTTTTCTCTCACTGAATTACTTCAGTGCAGGCTGATTCTGTTGCACTTATCACTGTACTTCACATGAGAAGCAGAGCCTCCAATGAAAACCTCAGGTAATTAAATGCCCAATCCTGAGCTGCCTGGCACATGGGGCTGCAGTGGCGCCAAAAATTGCTGCCACGGCATCCTAAGCGTGAAGGCAGCCGCCAGCGGCTCCTTGGGAGAAGGGGACGTTCATCCCCTTCCCCTGGGTATGGGAAGCAGCCCCGCAATAGGGCTACTTGATTATGCAGTGGCTCTTCAGCTGGCACAGACTCAAGGAGTCCCGCATTGGACTGCACAGACCACTATAGGGCTCTGGATCTGATGGAGCTGAGTTCCAACAGTCCTGCCTTCCTCCCAGGCCTTCCCCAACCCTCTGCCGGCCCCAGAATGTCTCCCCTTCTGCCCCATCTTATCCCTCCGCAGCCTGGCATTTGCAAAGAGCGCTGGGTGGCGGACCGCTGTCTCAGTACTGGAGCTGGTCCAGCGCAGGCTCGCACTGGGCTAGCTCTGGCACTTGCCTTACGGCACAGTCGTGACACCGTGACACAGTTGTGACGGGTCTCAACTGTGCACCTGTGACTGAAGCGTGCCCTGTGGAGAGGCCCCTCAGAGGCGTGACAGCCAGGTTGGCTTCTGGAAGGCCACAGTCAAGTAGTGGGTCCCAAGAGACACACCCAAGCAGTGGGTCCTACATGCCAAAAAGTGGGTCCGCTAGGAGCCACTGCTCTGTTCAGGGCTTGAGTGTGGCCTTCCAAAAGCCTGAATCCGCCTGGTTACCTGGCCTCTGAGGGGGCCTCTCCACAGGGCGCGCTTCAGACAGGCGCCGTGACGTCACCAAGCAAGAGCGACTCCATCTTAGACACCCTCTCGGTCTTTCCCCTTCCCTCCACCGCGAGGCGCTTGATTGGCTGAGTTACGGCCTCCCGCCTCCGCCTGCCTTGTCACGCGGCGATTGGCCGAACTCCTTGATTGACGGGCAAGCTGGAGCCCAGCCCCATTTCCCTCCCGTGACGTACGTCCTTCGCGCATGCGCCGTGACGACAGCACTGAACGCAGTGGGGGGGTGGCGTGCTGAGGCGAGCGCGTGGCGACGTCAGCAACGAGTCACTGAAAGCGCTGGGGTAGGTGTGGCGTGCCGAGGCGCTCACGCGTGCGCGGTGACGACAGCGATGAGTCACCGAACGCACTGGGGCGGGGCATGCTGAGGCGCGCGCGCTCTCTTGGTCGCCGCGGTGCATGCTGGGATACGGAGCAGCGCTCTCTGCGGCCCGGCAGGAGGAGTCAAGATGGACGCGGGCTTCTTCCGCGTAAGTTCGCAGGCCGCGCGGGCCGGGAGGAGGAGTGGGGGGGCGCGTGGGGGAGGGGATGCGCGCGCGCGGGTCACGAGGGCCTCCCTTCTCCCTCAGGGGAGCCGGGCCTGCCCGCCTCACCGCCCTCTGTGAGGGGCCTGAGCGGAGAAAATGGCGGCGGAGACGGTGGGGGGAGCAACCCTCGCTCGCACACCCGTTGCCGGTGGAAGGCCCGCCGCCCCCGCTCTCAGTAGAGGGCCTCCCCGCGCAGCTCTGAACGGCGCCTCTGGGAGAGGAGGGGGGCTGTGGGTGGCATGAAGCGATCGCGCATGCGCACCCCGCCGAATCCTGTGTGGAGGAGGGGGCGCGCGCGGTGGTCGCCTGCAGTCCTGTGGTGGGGCAAGAAGCGAGGCGCGCATGCGCACTCCTCCGCCTCAAGTGGACGTAGGGTGGGCGCGTGCAGCTGGGGCAAGAGGCAAAACGCGCATGCGCACTGCGCCGCCTCACGTGGGTGGAGGGGCGCGTGCAGCCCTGTGCTGGGGCAAGAGGCAAGGCGCGCAAGTGCACTCAGTCGCACCATGTGGGAGGAAGGAGGAGGGCGCGGGACGGTGGGTGCCTGCAGCCTCATGTTCAGTGGCTGGCTGGGGTGCAGCAAGCAACCAAGGAAGTTTCTCAGGGCAGTTTCTTCTTCGTGGGGGGGGGGAGAATAGGAGTTCTCCTCTGCAGCTCTCCCCCCAATAAGGGAGCTGGAGAGGTCTAGCAAGAAACCACAAGGGAGACCCAGAAACAGGGTTAGGGGGGGAGGAGATGCGGGGGTGGCGGCTCCCCCCATATAACTAGGATGATCAGCAGTGGTGTAACTGGAGGGGTTCTGGCGGGGAGGCTCAGTGGTGCATACGGCTCTGTTTTGCTTCCCTCAACGGGAATGGCTCTGAAGGGAGGGGCTGCTTGCCCACCCCGCTGAGCCTTCCCACTGGACCCCCTCCAGCTACGCCATCGATGGCCAGTTGCAAAGGGGGACTGGGTGCTGTACCTTGAACCATTGCAGATTGAAGAGGGAATTTGGGCAGGTGCAGCTCAGCATGGAAGGGTTCAAGAAGCTGCACCTGCCCAAGTTCCCTCTTCTGTATGCAATGGTTAAAAGTACAGGTTGAACTTCATTATTCGCTTGGGTTTCTTTCCAAACATTCACATGGATGGCACTATAACAAATCAAAAAACAAAGTTTCTTAGCTCTGGTGATTTAAAAACAGCCTTGCTGACCTTTGTGATGTAAGATAAGAGTCAGTCCTCCAAGCACTTAAAAAGCTTCACTCAGCCCCTCCCTTCACCAATGCAAAGTGATCACCTTTCTTTCAGGTGCTTTCAGGACTGTTCAGTTTTTTAAGTTGATTTTAAAGGGATGCATTTTTCTCCATCTCCAGGGTTCAGCACATTCCTTCTCATTTGCAGTGTCCATTCGTGTTGAGTTAAATCCGTATATAAATAGGCTGGACCTGTACAGACATTGTGATCTCCATTGTTTCTCTGGATACAAAAAACACACAGAGGCTGAGCTCCTCGTTGAGGACTAGTTCATTGAGAAGGATAAAGTCTTCAACCAGAGCACCTCTTGCACTCCTACAACAGTGCAGAGACCCTACAACACACACAGATGGTGACCAGATACAGAGGGACAGAATGCCTCTACCATTAACCACTATATAGAAGAGGGCAAATGCTCTGCATGGAAGGGTTTAAAAAACCGCACCTGCCAAAATTCCCTCTTCTATACAGTGGTTAATGGTGTAGGTCAGAAGTATCAGACTTGTTAGCAAGCTGAAAAGCATGCATGATGTCTGTTGAGGACCAGAAGTGTTGTCATTAAGCAGGGCATGATCAGAAATAAGCAAATTTTTTTGCTTAGGAACACATTGACTGCAAATGGCAGAAGTGAAAATATGCAAATTTTGATCATATCTTCAAGATATTGGAGAACCCAGTTATCATGCAGAGTGCCTGATATCTCAGCACAGCTCAGCAACTCAAAACAGCTGATGGTGGTAGTGGGAGAGCCCAAGGGCCAAATAAAGAGCTTCCCCCAAGCCTTATGTTTGACACCCCTGATGTACACCCTACATATAAGTGTTCAGCTCGCAGTGTCTGCATGCACATACGAGCGAAACATGCACCCATGAAACTTCCCTTTTTCACCCCAGTTATAGTGTCCTTTTCTAGTTGCTCTTTACTTGTGTCCCTTTTTGCAGTTTTTTTAAGGTTTGTGATTCTTCTGGAGCAGCGGATCAATTATTTTACAGTGTAAACTGTCTTGAGAATGCTTGTTGAAAGCATTCTTTAACTATTTAATAATCATTCTAGTAGTAAAAAGAGCTTGAAGTATAAGAGGCAGTTCGCTTATTCTCTTAATATATATGGAATTAAATCATTGAGCAGCAGTGGCACTGTCAGTTATGCTAATTTAGCACTTAATGAGAGAAATTCCTGGTTGTGATCAAGAACTGAAAATGAAAATGACTTAAGATGCATGTTAAAAGTTTAGTGTGTGTATGGGTAATAAACCTGCTTCCTGTCTTTATTTATGTGGTTCAGAGAGCAGGCAAAATGCACACAAGCACCAGAATAATGTTTGGAGAACATTGCCTGGTAGGGAGAAGAGATGAAGGAAGTCTTTTTTCCAAATTTTCCTCCAAGATGGTGGTTCTCAAACTTGCATAGAAAGTGAAAGAATTTTCTCATGGTAGCAACAGAATATCCAGGTATCCTCTGTTGCAGCTCAGCAGTCATAGATCTCTGTGGAATCTCTGCAAAACTTTTAAGATTTCTTGGAACACAGATAGAAAAGCACTGCTATAGATTGCTAGTGGCATTAATCTGTGGGCCTAGGCAGTGTCAGTGCCACAATATCGCATCAACATAGAGCCAAGTTGGCACTGTTGCCTGCTCTTCAGCTTAGTAGATGAGAGGCAAAAATGACCCCAAGTTGTGTGTGGGGGACGACGACACACATATTCAACACTTTCTCAGGCACTTTTCATTATCCTTTTGCCAACAGAATTGTGATAGTCAAGAGACAGCCTTTTCTGCTGAGATGCTAACTAGGAATAGCCTCCCAAGGGAAGGTTGAGACAACTCTTTTGCCTGCTTTTTTAGTCATTTTAAGCTATTGCCTGTGATGACTTTTATGAGGCTGTTTTTATGAGTGAAATTTAATTTTTTATGTTATCTGTAAGCTGCCTTGAGTACAGCTCACTGCAGGAAGACAGGGTATACATGTGCTACAGAATGCATTACAGCAGTGCTGATACTTTGGACTTGTAGCATAGTTGTCCCAACCACCAGTCTTCGGTGTCAGTTCCAGAAGGCTATGATACCTATGCCTCTGGAGGTGTAGCGGCACATTGTAGTACCAGTTAGTTGACTGGTCAGAGAATCATTTTTGAGTGCTTGGTATTTGACCAGTCAAATATTTCTCACAATCCAGAATGCTGTTGTAAAAATGACAGATTGTGTTTTAGTGTATAGTAGAGTCACCTGAGAGCAATTGTAAGAGTGGTAACCTCTTGCTCACCAGGCCTGGAAGAATCACACGTGCACACTTTCAATTTAGGACTGAGCACCTTCTGATATGCAACACTTTTTTTTTTTTTGAGAACTTCTGTCCTTTTCTCTCTTGATTATGTCACAAGGCTAAATTTCTCCTACTGACTTTGCTGCAGGCATTTCGGAACAGAAACACAGGCCTAATCAGAAGAAAGTTGAGTCAAATGCATGTGAGAGTTGTCACAGTTGCATAGATCTCGTGTTGCTACTTATTCAGAATATTTTGCAGATGTGGTAACTCTATAGAAAATATTTTGATACCATAAATCGGTGGTTCCCAAACTGGATTGTGGTTTTGCAAAACTGACAGGGTAGATTAGACTATGCATCAAAGGTTAAACAACCTTCTACTTGAGGGGGGGAGCACTGCTGCCCAATCACTATTATAGCCATAGAGGTTGGTAAAGTGAAATGTTCTTAGGTGGGTCCCAGTGCTGAAAAGTTTGAGAACCCACTGCCCTAAATCAGTTGGGATCTGATTTAGCATGTTTTATCGTAAGCACAACTAAAAGCGTACCACTGTAGTTTTACAGGCTGTATAAATATCTCAAAAGCCAGTGGTTCTCACTCCTTTAGCACCGGGGCCCACTTTTTAGATTGAGAATTTGTCTGGACCCACCAGAAGTGCTGTCATGACCGGAAGTGACATCATCAAGCAGGAACATTTTTAACAATCCTCTGCTGCAATCCTACCCGCACTTACCCAGGAGTAAGTCCCATTGACTATCATTGTTGAAAACATCTTCATAGCAACCTGTTAAAAATACAGATATATGACATTCCACCAAATGCAGTCACATACCTTGGTAGCATTAAGTCTTAATATGTTAAAAATAAAATATTGAAATGAACGGTAACCCACCTGAAATTGTCTCGCAACCCACCTAGTGGGTTCCAACCCACAGTTTGAGAAACACTGTCAGAAGCTTTTCCAGAAGTTCACAGTGTTTGAGCTAAAACATTTGTCAGGAAAAAATTAAGTAATCCATGTTTAACGTGGTTTAAATGTTATATTCAGCAAATGCACAGCTTACCTTGAAATAATTTTTATGCTTATAATATCTGCATGTTTTTAAGACATGACAACCTAATGCACACTTCATTATATTAAACTGAATTGAAGTTGGACTGGACCCCTGCTCCTTCACAGAAAACCATCTCACAGTTGGAGCTAGAGTGAAACATTCTCCCACCCCCTTTACTTTTTTGTTTTATGACTATGTACAAAACATACTGCTTTGAGTACGTCCCAGTGGGGAGGGGCAAGACTTCAAATAACTAAAACAATTATCAGTTCAGCATGCAGTGATATTAATGATTTGTACAGGCTTTGTAGGAGATTCTTACCTAAAAAAATGTAAATACAGGTCCAGCCTTGTTATACACATATTTTTTATACACGGATTTCACTCAACAGGAATGGTCCCTGCAAAATGAGAAGGAATGTGTTGTTCCCTGGGAAAGGGGAAAAATGCACCCCTTTAAAATCACAGTTTAAAAAACTGCTTTTTACTGTTGCAGAAAGACAGTCATACAAGTGATTACAGGTGTAACCTACCATAAGTATTCATAGATTTTTCTATCTCAAAGCTGATGAGAAGGGACCTTTAAATTAAAGGAAAACAATGCCTGAGAAGGCAGTCTGCTGACAATCCATCAATCATTCTCTCTGCAGGCTTTGCTCCTCCCTGCCCCCTGAGCATGTGAAAGAAGGCTCAATGGCAGGGATTATCACCTCCTCAATTCTTTCCCCCTCTTTGGGGCTCCTGGTGAAGGGAGGGATCCCTGCCTCCAAGAGAAGCCTAAGCACCTGGAGGCAGACTGATTGCCTCTGTGTGCATTTCAGAAGGTCAGCAGGGCTGTTTTAAATCACCAGAGCAAAGAAACTTTGTTTCTTAAATTGATTTGCTATAGTGCAGTTCTTGGAAGGAACCCTAGTGAATAATAAGTCTCAACCTGTACAGCTTTGAAACCACCAAATTCTTCTAGCATGCTGTAATGTTTCTATTTATCAACAAAAATGCATTTTTGGAAACAAAATTTTTTTCTACAGTGGAAAATGCTATGTCCTACATCATAGCTATCCTATGCTAGAATTCTTAAAAATAAAGATGGTAAAACCCTACATGAGACACAACAGTCCTGAGGAGTTGTAGAAGAGAAACCTCTGTGGTCTGGTGCTGTATGAAGATGGATTGGATTCTTGGAGACTTTAGAAAACTTCTGGGTTGTAGCCAAAGGAAGTAATGATTAAACACCATTGAGATAAATGAGTCAAGTTAGTAAACAGGACTTAAACAGGTGCTTAAACAGGTGCTTAAACAGGACTAACTTTTTTTTATTCGACATAGAAGTTTTTGTAATGGTATAAATCACTTAATAGTTACAGTACGTGATTATTTGACTTGATTGTTTGACCATTGTGTGCTATTTGACTGGTCAGTGCACCAGTGATCAAAGTGTATTTTTGTATTTTGCACTGATCACATGCCAGCCCTAACTGGCCTTCTACAAAGACTGGATGTGCTAGTATAGCACTTCTGCTTCCTCCAAATGTGTAGTAACTGTGCTAGCACTTGTACTGGTCCCCAGTAGTCCACACAAAGGCTGTAGACAGCTGCTTGCAGGAAGATGATTTGTGCAGATCTCTTTGTAAAGTCATACATCAGTTTCTGGATATTGTTGTTTTGATTTAGCATTTGGGTGCCCAAGCACTAGTACAGGAAGCTCCTTTTATGGATATTGCCTAAGTTGCATGATCCTTTGTAGACACGAGCCACATGGAACTAGCTAACTGGGTGCATGACTGCAATTGAAAATTGTAATCCCCCAGGGCATGTGCAGCACTCTTTGATTTGTACAGCATATACTATACTGTTGAATTAAGTATGAAGGAGTTGCAGGGAGGGCCTGAATTAATGAAAGCAAATTAAATAAAAGGCTAGCCAAAGTTAGGACTCATGTGTTCACATGTCTGAAGTTTGTATGTGTCATCCATTGCTAAAATGAAAGTATTATTACTCTATAGAAATATTTCACTGCAAATCCCTGATACTAAACACATTTGAGAGATGCTGTCCTTGTAAGGATATGTCCTTGCATATTTTTGGCATTTAGTAATGATTAGAGGTGTTTGTTTCCAGTGAGTAAGATAGGTTCACAGCCTAAGTCTTACTGAACCCAGTGGGCTTCTGAGTAAAATAACCACCATCTGTTTTGAACCACCTCTACAATGATGGTCTTCACTATTCAGTAGATGGGAGATTAATTTGAATAAAATTTTGATATTGCCCACATTTCATCAGTTTTGAGGTTAGGAGATCAGCGCTCTGGCCATTCAAGAATACATTTCTTCTCTGCATCAAGATCCTTCAGTTGTACTCAAGGATGGGGAAAAAATACCTCTTTTTGGGGGCGGGGGAGCATGTTAGTGATTGACGTACTCTTGGGCTGGGACGGTCACAAGTTTCTTGAGAACGTTGCTGAATCAAAGTGCTTTGAGAATTGTACCCGCCCTTGTCCACTTAGGAGGACAATCTCTAATTAATAATTTCATCAACTTTACAGTAAAAAAATTGTATTGAAATGTCAATACAAAACAATACAATACAAGAAATGTATTGAAAGTCCAGTGTTGGTGATCTATGCAGTGTAAGTCCATTAAGTGTTGTGCAAAACTATCAGCAATGTCAATTCCTGTATTTCAGTTCTGAATGGTATACCCTCATCCTATGAGCCACCTTGTTGCAAAAAATGGTGTTTACTAGGGCAACACCGTGACCTACTGCATTGTATTGATATCGCAAGCCAACTTGGAATATCAACAAGAAGAGTCAAAGCTCTTTTGCATGCAGAAGTTGCTGTTATCTGCCTTGGCATGGCATGCAGTCTTTGGTGGCAACCAAATGGACACTGGGATGAGGTGTTAATCATCTATGCCAGGGGGTGTCAAACTCATTTCATTCTGAGGGCCAAATGGCATTCATGATGCCTGCTGAGGGCTGGAAGTGATGGCGTTTGGCAGGAAATGACCTTATTAAACAGCTCATAACCAAAAATAAGCACTTTTCATCACTTAGGTATTCATTAACTACAAATGACAGAAGAGAAAACATACAAATCTTTATCATATTTCAAGATATGGGAGAGTCCAATTTTCATGGGGGCTGCCCTTTTAGAAGTAACACCTCAGCACTGCTCAGCAGCTGAGAGCCTACGGGCCAGATAAAAAGCTTCTGTGGTCCGCTTCTTGCCCCCGGACCTTATGTTTGACACTCCTGATCTGTGCAGCATTTTAAAAGCAAATCATTAATATGCCCACAGCCCTGCACACCTAATGAGAGGCAGCTTGTATTGGACTTTGCTATAGCACAGGCTTGCCACATATGCCAGGAACACAATGACATTTTTGTTAAATCACCTTTGCGTCTGTTCTTATCTGTAAATACAGGTAGCAAAATAATAAATTGTAATTGGCTGACATTTATGTTGAATGTATTTTGTAGCTGAAGTTTGACATTTAGTGACAATTAACTAAAAGTAGTAAAGCTTTTTATGCTTATTATATTAAAACTTACAATCCATATTATGTCCATGTGACATAATAGCTTTGGCTAGGACTTCACAATATGTTTCTTTATTTGCCAGTTTTCATGTAGCCACATTTATACACATGATGGGATGAACGCATTTCTGTCCAGCCCACAGGTGTACACATTCGATTCCTGTTGTGTATATACAACATTGGGCAGAAATGGCTTAAACCTTGAGTACATGATTTCTTAAAAATGGGCCAATGTATTTCAAACGTTAAGATCTTCCAACCTCTGTGGCTGAATATAAAATGCAATAAGTTCATCTGTCTCTTAGGTCCCAATCCTATCTAATTTCCAGCACCAATGCAGCCCCAAGGTAAGGAAACAAACATTCCCTTACCTTGAGAAGGCCAATGTGACTGCTCTTCATCCACAGGATGCAATGCATGCCCTGTTGGCACAGCTGCACTGACACTGGAAATTTGGATAGGATTGGGCCCTTAGTTCGGCATTATCCATTTTTTTGTGCTATGAGAAAGTAGAACTTGAATACACCTGTCTGATACAAGATCTTTAAGCAGCCAAAACATTTTAAACAAGTGTAAACACTGAATTTGTTAAGCACTTTGTCAGAAATTGTAGTTATGAATAAATAGCTTATTGTTGCATCATTTCAACTTCTATCACCTATTGCTAGCATCTGTAGTCTGTAAATAGTAAACCTAGTTTTTAGAGCGTTTGATAAATGCAATTAGATACAATGGAGTGTTTTCATGTCTAGCCTGCAATCCTATATACACTTTCCTGGGAGTAAGCCCTATGGAGCATAATGGGAAGAACTTATTAGTCATGCATAGGATTGTGCTGTTAGTGGATCAACCCATTACTGATTTCTGAATTTAATTAGAGTGAGGTACCTACCCATCCCCAGTATAAGTTGCTTCTGTGTTTTAATTTAGATAGCAGTATGGGATGAGCTTCAGGGGAATGCCTATAAAAGAGTGGCATCCCATGGCTTTATATCCCATTGTAAGTTTATTTAACTTACAGGCCTGTATTTAAAAGCCAGTGATGCCACACAGTAAAAGTGTCATTAATAAGACACCAAGCCATATCTAAGTTTCTTTTTAAGTGGTTTGGCAGCCTTAAGCAGAAATGGAGAGGGTTCTATTTGAAGGCTTCCTTCCCTTTCCACATGAAAAAGGAAACCTAAGAATACAACTTGTGTTCAGGATTTCAGTATATTTATTTCCTTAATCCATTTTTGCCCAGCCCACACGTGTACACATTTTGTGTCCATTGCGTATATGCAACGTTGGGCAGAAATGGCTTAACAAGTATTTAGACTAGCATGTAGAATATAATGGCAATTACTGTATATAGTTAAATACCAGCGGAGCATTCTAAAATTTGATTGCCATTAGCTCTCTTCTTCAGGAAATGAAGCTTGCGTTATGACAGATAAAAAAAACATATAAGGTTTACCCGTATGCAGACAGCTTATAACCTGTAGTTGACTCATAATGCAGTTTGTTACAGGGCTTAGAAAGCTAGTATTGAGAGGAAAGCCCATGGTTATAACTACAATAAATACAGTTGATTTAATCAAGGCATTTTTTCTTGCAGGGAACAAGTGCAGAACAGGACAATCGCTTCAGCAACAAACAGAAGAAGCTACTGAAGCAACTGAAATTTGCAGAATGTCTAGAAAAGAAAGTATGTTCACTTCATTACATTTTGAAAATCACCTGAACTTAACACCTCTAGGTATTACTGTTGCAAGTAACAGATAGAGGAAGTGAGAAGTAGGAGTAACTTTTTTTTTTTTGCACTAAAATGAGAAAAGTGCAGGAAGTTTTTAATGTTGCTACAAAATTTGAATTCCTTGAGTGTACATTCTGGTTTTATCTTGCCATTAGTTCAGTTAGAATTTCACTAGTTTTGCAAGGGAAGCCAGGAAAAAAGCGAGAAAATCTGAAATGAACTGAAAGCCCATACGGAAGGCAGCCATGCGGAAGGAGCCATTTTAACTTCAGGTTTCAATCATATGGAGTTGTATCGTAAGGTTTCCTTCCTCCTGTAGAAGAATTACTTGCAGCTTCCCTCCATACCTAAGGAAATAGCACATTGTTTCTTTAGACTTCAGTCACATTTTTGTCAAGAAAATTCGTCAGCGCAGCAAGACAGTATGGCTGTGTTAGAGTGAAGCAAAATAATAGATAGAAAATTCTCAGTAAAAGCACAAGATTACAAGTGGATGATTTATGCTAATGTACAGTACACCACGTTTTGTATGTATAAGAAGTACAGTTGTTTGTGGTACGTATATCCCAGCATGCATGAGCTCACAGTATGTGAGCAGTATCTGAAGACCTTGGATGTTTATATAATGATGGTACCAAAGGGGTGAATGTGAAATATATTAATTAGTATTTTTTTCTGCTACAGGTGGACATGAGCAAAGTAAACCTGGAAGTAATCAAGCCATGGATAACAAAAAGAGTAACAGAAATCCTTGGATTTGAAGATGATGTAGTAATTGAATTTATATTCAACCAGTTGGAAGTGAAGGTAATGATTTTGCTGTGGGTGTATTTTATATGTTTGTAAATGTATTATATAATTCTCTGGAACTGTGAAATTTCTCTATGGCAAACAGTTGATGAAATTTGGAGGGGTTCTGTTACAATGTATATTGTGAAAAAATTCACTGTGTAATACGTTGTGTTAAGGTTGGAAGTTTTAGTGAAGGTGCATAGTTTGCAAAGCTGCTCAGGTGAAAAAAATCAGACTTACTGTGTTGATTTTGCTGTTACATGTTAAGCTACTTTGACAGCAATTTTCTAATGATGATGTGATTTATGATTTAAAAGGCCTGAACCAAAATGGAAGTTATTCCTTGCGTCTGAAGTATAGCACCATCACCTTATTAGGTCACAGCAGAGTGAGTGTCCAATGTCGCTCTGACCAACTCCCTTGATGATGCAGTGTGTGTTTGGAGGTGAGTTGTGTAAAGTGGCCGAACCAAAGACAGAAAAAAGCATCCAGCAAAGAGCAATTGGGCAAAGCTTTACACCGCTCTTGAAATTATTGTGACGTAGATCAGATTAAATGTAAAGCATGAGGTGCAGTTCTAAATTGGTAAGAGACTTTCAGTGGAGAACCACTTCGTTAAGTTCAGCTTAATAAGACAATGGCTATGTTTAGCAGAGGGGGGTGGGGGGCTAATATATTGTTGTAAAACTCCTTCAGGATGATGTAGAAGGAAACATTATGGGTGCAAGCCACCTCTTGCTGAAATCAGTGGCACACAAAAAAAATCTGATGCTAATAGAGCTGGATTGTACCTCTGGTGTATCGATAATCAGTTACCAGTCTTTTAGAACATGAACTGCATAATTGAAATTGAGTTCATGCTAAACTTAGACTTTGTTACACAATCTGCCACTGCATCCCAAGAGACAGTAAAGCATTTTCTCTGAACTATTGGCAAAAACTTTCTTGTGCTAATATACTTTATGCTCCGTCTTTCTTCCAAAGAGTTCATCTATATGATTTGACTGAACAGTTGGCATTTCAACTGAGAAAGGTATTGCTGTTATAAAGGAAAAGAGTCATGATGTATTTTGAATTTAAGGTTTTGTTTTTAAACAATCTAATTTGGAGTATTTTATATACCTGCATAGAAGTCAAGCTGGGGAAGCAGACTTAAGGGATCAGCTGAATAAAGTGAGAATTTATACTAGGAAATATCTTGCTAACATGTACTAGTGTAATCTAAATACGCATTTTTAGTTCCCCTTCATAGAAAGCATGACTTAAATTTTAGAAATTTTAAAACAATCTTTTCTTTTTTGTGGTTGTGTACTCATTATTGCTTGTTCGTCTTTTGCAATTTAGATAAATGATATAACATTAAACTCAAGGTGGTTGAGTTGCAGTAGGGAGTCGGAAGCAAGCCAAGGGAACATCTTTCTCTACAGGGGACTTGGCGATTCCAAAACCCCCCAAAGTTCCAAGAAGAAACTGAAGACACCTGGAATCTGTACTTGCTTTGTGCTGTTGAGCTGTGCTTGTTATATGGACCTTGTTGCTTTGACCAACAATGTTAGAACTAAAGTGCCCACTTGTCTTGTGAGCCTCTTGACCTCTTAATCCTTTGTGGGCATTACATAATTGTCTTAAAAAAAACCAATACGGCAGCTTTCATTCCATTAACAAGCTAGTGAAGGCTTAGTCTAGTTTGCTGATGAAAGTAAGAAAATGCATGCAGAAATTCTTGTTCAGTTTTCATAGCAGGGCTTCAGATATATTGTAAATGATAATTCTGTAGTGTTAAGCAACTGTACAGCTTCTGTCCATTGTATGGATCACAGTAAAAACAATCCCAACCAACCCACAAACAGATTTTTAAGCAGCAGAACCAGAGAACATTGGGGAAAGAATGCTTAGAAAGCTAACTGCAAAGAATGTATACCAGCCATTATGATGCTCCAGTAATAAATTCATGGCCCTCAGTTGGAGCGGCTGCACAGACCAAAGTATTTATGAAATCCACAAAGGATTAACAGGCCACTCTGAATGTAATGGTAAGGCAAGAGAAAAATTGGTAATCTGCTTGGGCTATATTACTGAGCAACGTTTAGGGAAAATTTTTTAAACTAATAATGAGCATAGCATACTGTAGCCCCATGGTAGAATGTTGTGAAAACTAAAGTGTTTTGTCAGGGTTTGTCTTTTTGTATAACCTGTATTTCTTCCTGTCGTGTCTCTTTGCAGAATCCAGATTCCAAAATGATGCAAATCAACCTGACTGGGTTCTTGAATGGAAAAAATGCTAGAGAGTTCATGGGAGAACTGTGGCCGCTACTGTTAAGTGCGCAAGAAAACATTGCTGGTATTCCTTCTGCTTTTCTGGAGCTGAAGAAAGAAGAAATAAAACAGAGACAGGTAGGACCTCAATAGGACTGGCTGATGTTTAACTTTAAAGCGATTACTGGAGTTCCCTTTCCCTGGAGTCCCCATTCTGTAAGACTGAGAAATTTTTTCATTAAATGTAGATTTGCCTGTGGATTAATCTTTTGTGGATGTCATAAATACTTTGATGAATGCAACTGCTACATCTGAGGACCATGAACCTTTTCTGGAACAATTATAGCAGTGTTAGATTTTAAATTAGGTTTAGATCTCAGTTCACTTATGTGCTTGGACTACCAATGGATTTATATTGTTAGTGCCAAGGATGGGTGCAAGAATGAGTTGGGTAAGCACTGTTAAAACTTGTGAAGGCTTCAATCCTATACATACTTTCTTGGGAGTGAGTACTATTGGTTTTGATGAACTTTACTTCTGAGTAGAATATTGAGTAGGATTGCACTATTAATGAACTTATAATGTCACAGTCACTGTGTGCTGGAAACCATTCTGTAATCTAGTTAACCAACTTTGGTTCCACAGCTGGTTTGGTGCTACTTCTTTTATCACAAAGGTAAATTAAGTTTTATTCCCAGGCACAAGAACAAAATGCTCGCACAGGGTCCCACAAATTCTAGCTGGCCTTAGTAACCAGCCATTTTTCTTCTGGCCAGTGGTGAAGTCCAATTTTACCATGAAACCGCCATAATATTGTATGCATTTTGTGGATATCCTCATTGTTCAGTCTGATGAATTGGTATATTAACATTAGCATTTTGTGGAACACAGTTAAACTATTTTTAATTCATGATTCATTTGATGGTTGTTGGCCATCATTTTTTAAGGGTGATTTTTTTGCCCTATGCAAATATAAATACAGGTTGTGTGTGTCATTATTCCAGGAGGGTTCCCTCACTTGGATGGCAAAAAACTTAAGCAAATCAATTTAAAAAGGAAGTCCCTTTGCTCAGGTTATTTAAAAACAGCCTTGTTGACCTTTGTGATGTTAAGACAGAGTCATTAGGCAGACAATCCATCAATCAGCCTCTCCCAGGAGAGCCAGGGACTCCTCTCTTCACCCAGAGCAAAGTTACATTTTTTCATGTAGTGGGGGAAGGGAGGGGTCTCTTTACCTTGGAGAGAGAATCTGCCACTGCCCTCTCTTGCATTAACAAGGTTATTGTTCAAAGGACTGTTTCCCTTTAATTTAAAGGGCCCTTCTCATCAAGTTGAGATAGAAAAATCTGTAGATAATTAGGTTGTACCTGCAATCCCTTGTATGACTCTACAATAGTAAGAAAAGCAGTTTTTAAAACTGTTATTTTAAAGGGATGCATTTTTCCCTTTTCCAGGGATCAGCACATTCCTTCTCATTTGCAGAGGCATTAGTGTTGAGTCAAATCCGTGTATAAAAAATCTGTATAACAAGGTTGCACCTGTACATGTATTTCAAATATTAAATACCATTTGCAGTTTCTGATACAGAACCCTAAATGTGGGGAAGGTAGTATTATGGCCAAGGAGGTCCCTGTTTTAATTCCCTGTTTCTGTTATAAAAATGAAGAACGAAGTTTTTCAAGAATCAGGAGTACTGTGGCACTTGGACTGATCACTCCCGTTTGGCATTTGTAGAGCTGACTCTTCAGATGAAGTTTTTCATACAAGCTCACTAAAACATACAAACTTTTTGTTTCAGATTGAGCAGGAAAAATTGGCTTCTTTGAAGAAACAAGATGAAGACAAGGATAAAAGAGACAAGGAAGATAAAGAGAACAGGGAAAAGAGGGATCGATCCCGAAGTCCTAGGAGGTATTACTTGTTTGTATGGTAATAGGTATCCTTCTTTGTGATCCTTATGTGTACTGAAAGCATTGATTTCCATGGAAGTCTTTCTACCATTGAACTCTTCATGGGAAGTGTCACTTTAATATTCAGAGAGAACCTAACACACAGTTTATTAAAGTTCAGTTGTACCTAGTTCTGAAAGGAGTTGTTCATGGTGAAGAGGGTGGAGGGAAGAATCTTCTAATGAACATTCATTAGAACTGCTTGTCTGATTGAATGTCTAAAACATTATTCCATAATAAATATATTTTGTCCTAGGCGCAAATCAAGGTCCCCTTCCCCCAGGAGACGTTCCTCCCCTGCCAGGAAGGAGAGGAAGCGCAGCCATTCCCGATCACCTCATCATAAAACAAAGAGTCGAAGTGTTACTCCTGCCCCAGAGAAGAAAGAAGAAACTCCTGAGCCAGAGTCTTCAGTCAAAGTGAAAGAAACGTTGATCCAAGAGGCCACCTCTACTAGGTAACACTATTGGTCGTGGCTTTTTCCTCACCATCTTTCATAGAATCATAAGAGTTGGAAGGGTCGTAATAGGTCATTTAGTCTAACCTCCTGCCTCAGGCATGTACCACATGGTACCACCTTTGATTTAAAATGTAGTATCAAATGTTATGAAGTAATTTTATTACATGGGATTTGTATCTTATGCACATTATTCTTGTTTGATTTGGTTTCTTTAAAAAATCTAAAGTTGTTTAAATACATGAAGCTCAACAAATATAGCACACAGTCTTATTGGGGGAAAAATATAACATGTAGATCTACCAAATTCTTACTCCACTATTTCTTTAAACATGTTTTTTTCAAAATTATTTGTTGCAGACCAGTGGTTCTCAAAGTTTTACTGCCACGACCCATTTTGTCAGCCACAGCTATCGTGTTGCACCCCACAGTGTTTTGTAGCTTCTGGGTCATGGCCCAGAATGCAAGGCCACAAGGCATTCTGGAGCATGATGCCACTAGCAAAGTGGGTCATGCGCTGGCGCTACCCAGCATCCATAAGGCATTCTGGGGCATGATGTGGCAGAGAATGGGCTTCCAGGTAGTGCCAGCCCTGTGACCCAATTGGAATGTCACCCACAGTTTGAGAACAGCTAAATTTAGACATTCAGATGACAGATAGTTCCAGTCTATTGAAACTGTAGATGGACACTCAAATCTTACCAAAGGATTCCAAACTTAATAATAATTCTTCAGTTTGTTCTGTCTCAGTTTAATATGTTGTCTGTTTTTCAAGTGTTGCATCATAGTAGACAATCCAGGAGATTCTCATTTATATTTGTTCAACATTTAGCAACAAGCAGTGTTATTGATTAACAATCCAGAGTAACTGTCAATACTTCAAATTAAGTTCCCCCGTCTTGGTTCCAAAGTAACACACAAACACATAATTTGTTGTTTTTATAGACTTCTAAAAATGGTGATGCAGTTTTGCAGCTCTACCATTTCTTTAGTTCTCAATGAGAAGTTGATGACTTGTGGGGAAAAAGTGGGGCAGAATTTAAAGTTATGTTTCCTTAGTGTGGCACCTTTCTGGCTTGCTTTTGTCTCCTTTTAAATGCATATTGAAGATAGCTAGATGGTTTTTTTTTTGGACAGCATAGAATTTTCAGATCATCAGATTGACAGTGGAATCTGAATGGCTGCAGAGGCTTCCCAGAGGGACTGGACACACTTGGTGCAAGGACCCTTGAACAAATGTTTTCTTCGGAGAGCTAGTCATAAACTTAGGTCATGAGTTTTTTTAACTTCACACATGATCTAGACCCACTTACAGTATGACTTGTCTGGTTTTGCAGACTGTAGCCTTACTAGTGTGAAGTCTTTCACTCAACTGTAACACAGGGTTTAAATGTTAAAACTTTCCTTTTCATCAGTGATATCTTGAAAATTCCTAAAGTTGAACCTGTGCCAGACACTAAGGAAGTATCTCCAGAAAGAATTTCAAAGAAGGAAAGAGAAAAAGAAAAGGAGAAGAATCGTCAAAGGTCTCCAAGCCGGTCTAAGTCAAGGTCAAAGTCTCGTTCCCGCTCCCCATCTCATTCAAGACCAAGACGGCGTCAGAGGTCACGGTCCAGGTAAATGGCTTTTAAGTTTTTGCAGCAAAGCATTGTTTCATCTTCCTGATTCAGCATCTGGTGTGATGTTGATGAGGAAAATTAGAGCCTAGTTTGAGACTGTAAAGAGAGATCCCTCTTTCTCCGTCTCCCCCCTACATCTGATTGACATGATTGAGTGTCTCCTCCCTTGCCTTATTGTAATCTGGTAGAGCTGCCTCTAAGGGCCTATGTTGGCATGGAAAGGAGCCATGTCTTGTCCTCAATCAGTATGGTTTCTTCATGAAAACTGCCATGGAGAGGCCTACGATCACACAGTGGCAAAGCGACTTCTAATCTGCTGCTCTTGGGAATTACGCCTTAATTCCAACTGTGACTTCAAGTTTTATAACTAGTGCACAGGCGCGTGTTTGCCCTGCAGTGACAGAATTCCCTTCCCTGTGAGACTTAGCAAAGCCTCAGGTTGAGCAGGCTTGTAATTTGGTGTCTAAATGTTCTTAAATGGCTTTGATAGGTCTTATTCACCAAGGAGACGGCCTAGCCCAAGACGGCGCCCATCTCCTCGGAGAAGAACCCCACCGAGGCGTATTCCACCTCCACCTAGACACAGAAGGAGCAGATCTCCTGTCAGACGGTAAGAACCCATAATTTAGAAGCAAGAATCGCTAGCATTTACATGGCAGTATTTGAAGGTGCTGCTCTTTCTACTTATGGTATGCTTTTTATTTTGTTTGGGGGTGGAGGGAATAGGTAGAAATTGGAAATGGTTTGACTTGAAAGCAGTCATGAATCATTACTTAAGCTCTGTAAAAGTTCTGATGTGCACAGAACTGTATGAAAACTAAATGGAGAAAATACAAGAGGCTTCAGTTTGTTTTTGTTGCCCAGTATTTCATGTCCATTGTGAAAATGATTGCCAGGTACTGATAACCTGATGAGGTTGTCTTGTGTATATGCTGGCCTCCTTACTAGAAAAAGCTTGTGCTAAGTTAATGAAATGCACATCATTTCATTATGCTTCAAATTTTTATAGAAAATCACATATTTTATACTCATAGCTTACATCTTTTTTAACATTTGCACATCCTAGGGTTCAGTAGTGAAGAAATTATTGAAATTTCTTAGAAATTAGATGTAATGGACTCAGAGTTGAACTTGGTGCAACAGTTGTGTTGACTCTGAATGGGGAAAAAAATTCCCTGGGTAAAGAGGACTTTATACCAACTCCTGTCAAGGCTTTTCCTGTGAGACCTTTTCTTAGAAGGCGAGCATACTAGGCTAAAACATTACTGTCTGTATTCAGAAAACCCTTTCTGTGTTAACTTGTCCCATCATGAGAGAGATCTTGGGGTGGTGGTGGACAGATCGATGAAAGTGTCGACCCAATGTGCGGCGGCAGTGAAGAAGGCCAATTCTATGCTTGGGATCATTAGGAGAGGTATTGAGAACAAAACGGCTAATATTATAATGCCGTTGTACAAATCGATAGTAAGGCCACACCTGGAGTATTGTGTCCAGTTCTGGTCGCCGCATCTCAAAAAAGACATAGTGGAAATGGGAAAGGTGCAAAAGAGAGCGACTAGGATCGACTAAAAAGACATAGTGGAAATGGAAAAGGTGCAAAAGAGAGCGACTAAGAGCAACTAAAAGGAGACTTAGAGATGGCAGAGAAATTAAATGAGTTCTTTGCATCTTTCTTCACATCAGAAGACCTCGGGCAGATACTGCTGCCCAAACGGCCCCTCCTGACTGAGGAGTTAAGTCAGATAGAGGTTAAAAGAGAAGATGTTTCAGACCCCATTGATAAACTAAAGATCAATAAGTCACCGGGCCCTGATGGCATCCACCCTAAAGTTATTAAGGAATTGAAGAATGAAGTTGCTGATCTCTTGACTAAAATATGCAACTTGTCCCTCAAAACGGCCACGGTGCCAGAAGATTGGAGGATAGCAAATGTCACACCTATCTTTAAAAAGGGAAAGAGGGGGGACCCGGGAAACTATAGTCTGGTCAGCCTAACATCTATACCGGGTAAGATGGTGGAATGCCTCATCAAAGATAGGATCTCAAAACACATAGATGAACAGGCCTTGCTGAGGGAGAATCAGCATGGCTTCTGTAAGGGTAAGTCTTGCCTCACAAACCTTATAGAATTCTTTGAAAAGGTCAACAGGCATGTGGATGTGGGAGAACCTGTGGACATTATATATCTGGACTTTCAGAAGGCATTCGACATGGTCCCTCACCAAAGGCTACTGAAAAACTCCACAGTCAGGGAATTAGAGGGCAGGTCCTCTCATGGATTGAGAACTGGTTGAAGGCCAGGAAACAGAGAGTGGGTGTCAATGGGCAATTTTCACAGTGGAGAGAAGTGAAAAGCGGTGTGCCCCAAGGATCTGTCCTGGGACCAGTGCTTTTCAACCTCTTCATAAATGACCTGGAGACAGGGGTGAGCAGTGAGGTGGCTAAGTTTGCAGACGACACCAAACTTTTCCAAGTCGTGAAGACCAGAAGTGATTGTGAGGAGCTCCAGAAGGATCTCTCCAAACTGGCAGAATGGGTAGCAAAATGGCAGATGCGCTTCAATGTCAGTAAGTGTAAAGTCATGTACATTGGGGCAAAAAATCAAAATTTCACATATAGGCTGATGGGTTCTGAGCTTTCTGTGACAGATCAGGAAAGAGATCTTGGGGTGGTGGTGGACAGGCCGATGAAAGTGTCAACCCAATGTGCGTTGGCAGTGAAGAAGGCCAATTCTATGCTTGGGATCATTAGAAAAGGTATTGAGAACAAAACGCCTAATATTATAATGCCGTTATACAAATTGATGGTAAGGCCACACCTGGAGTATTGTGTCCAGTTCTGGTCATCGCATCCCAAAAAAGACATAGTGGAAATGGAAAAGGTGCAAAAGAGAGCAACTAAGATGATTACTGGGCTGGGGCACCTTCCTTATGAGGAAAGGCTACGGCGTTTGGGCCTCTTCAGCCTAGAAAAGAGACGCCTGAGGGGGGACATGATTGAGACATACAAAATTATGCAGGGGATGGACAGAGTGGATAGGGAGATGCTCTTTACACTCTCACATAACACCAGAACCAGGGGACATCCACTAAAATTGAGTGTTGGGAGAGTTAGAACAGACAAAAGAAAATATTTCTTTACTCAGCGTGTGGTTGGTCTGTGGAACTCTTTGCCACAGGATGTGGTGATGGCGACTGGCCTGGATGTCTTTAAAATGGGATTGGACAAGTTTCTGGAGGAAAAATCCATTATGGGTTACAAGCCATGATGTGCATGTGCAACCTCCTGATTTTAGAAATGGGCTATGTCAGAATGCCAGATGCAAGGGAGGGCACCAGGATGAGGTCTCTTGTGATCTGGTGTGCTCCCTGGGGCATTTGGTGGGCCACTGTTAGATACAGGAAGCTGGACTAGATGGGCCTATGGCCTGATCCAGTGGGGCTGTTCTTATGTTGCCATTAAATTCTTGTGTGTTGCCAAAAATTCTGAAGCACTGACCAGGCCTCTCTGTCATGACCCCATTACAAAACTGCACCCTGATTACATCTAACACACCCACATGGCTGTTACATTGCTGGGAGAGATTGGTACCATTGGCCAAGATGCAGCATTCCATGGAATGCGATTTGAAAATCACTGCCCCAAAACAATTACCGTGTATACTCATGTATGTCAAAATTTTATACCTTAAAATTGACCCCGAAAACCTGGGTTGACTTATACAGGGTCAGTACAGTAAGACCTCCTCATCTTCCAAGAACAGCTGCTTGGTGAGGTGGGGGAGGAGACTGGGCTGAGAAGCAGGATGTGTAGGGTGATGTATGACTATAGGGCGATTAATAGGAAGCAGGACAGTTCCTTCTTCCCTTTATTCTCTCTGTAGCATGCAGGTTGGTTGCCTGCACATTTGGGTCTTGAATTAAGGAAGAATGTTAAGCAAGAAGCACCCATGCTACCAGCGCTACTACAGTAAATAAAGGTGCTTGTAATGGGTGTGCAGAGGGCTGCTGTCAATGTAGCCGTCTCCCATATCTATGGTTTCCTTATCTGGGGGGGGGGGGAACAGAACCACCACAGATATCGAGCCCCTGCCTGTGCTGTTCTCCTAGCAAAGCCTATAAGGTCCTTCACTTTTCTTCTTGTTTGTAGAATAGCTACTTCAAAACAATTACTGGTTTTTCAGGATCTGGCCTTGGATAAACTCAGACAAAATTATGTAATTCAAAGACTTTCATACACCCCTAAGTTTTACCCTCAATTTATCCACTGATCATAGCAAATTCCATGACTTTTGGCTTAAAACATGCCCTAGACTTATCCTTGAGTATATGTGGGTAACATTTAAAAATTAACTGAAATCTCTCTCACATGTGCGTGTGGCTAGCAAGTATTTCTTGAGAAAAGTTGTAACTTGGAGGATGAAACCGTGTGTTTTGGCTGCAGTGAGCATACTGAATGTACACGCAGTCTGACAGATGCATAACACCACTTCTTCTAAAAGGCTATTATTGCTCAAGGTAGGGTTTCTTTTTTTCAGGTTCTTAGGAATTCTGCAGCCAAAGGTGGAGTCAGCAGGTACATAATTGCAACAGAACTGACCACAAATTGTGCCGCAGAATTCTGGAGGGCCCTACCTTAAGTTTAGTTTGATCAGTCCATTTAGTTCTGGCTCAGTCCTGATGTTTTCATTTTTTCATATTTGGAAAACTTGACAATTTTCAGGCATCTTGTATATGTTTTTTAAAGACTCTTGAGATAGCAGACAAGTCTAGTTTATTCTGTCCCCCAAAGAGGAGACTCTTGGGTCTCCCAACTCATAGGCTAGAACAGTGTTATTCAAACTGTGAGGCGCGGCTCTTTAGGGGGGTGCCAGGAACTCAAAGGGGAGGTGTGGGATGTCCTCTCACAGCGATACAGTTACACCCCTGTGCAGAATAGGAGCCCGTCTTCTGCGCTTTTTTTTGAAGCAGAAGAAATGGGAGTTGCTCAGCTGCTCCCTCCAAGAGTGTCTGCAAGAGTGGCTGCTGCCGCCCCGCCCTGTTCTCTCTCCACTCCGCGGCTGCCGCCTTCTGTGTTCACTGCATGTTGTTTCCAAAACTCTTGGACTCCAACCCCCATCTGGCAAGTACTGAGCATGCTCAGCTTGCAGTCCTTGTCTTTGCTGACTGTCAGAAAGAAACCCTCCTTGATCCTTGCCTGGTTGGTTCCTAGTTCCCAGCCTGGGATCGCTTCTCATCAAAGTGAAATCTCTCTTTTCAACCCCTCCCTCTTCCACTCCCCCCTTTCAATCTCCAAACCTTCCCGCTTTCCTCCCCCTCCCCAAATAAAACGCTTCCTATCTTAGCAGTCACCAGGGGTCTTAAAGTTGTTTCCATACAGTTGGCAAAGGGGGGGGGGGGAGAGAGAGAGAGAGAGAGAAGCACACACTTTACTTGGCCAGGAGCAGAAAAAGGGTCCTGTTTTTAAAGTGATTTATTAATCTTGTTGTTTGACTGAAGAGGAGAGGCTGTATTGTTAAAGTGATGAATCTTGCTATTTGAAGGGAATACTTATCAGCCATTGATGAAGTGATTGCCAGCCCAATCCTGTCCACACTTTCCGAGGAGTAAGCCCCATTGACTCTAATGGGGCTTACTTCTAAGTAGGCATGTGCAGGATTGGGCTGTGCATCTCCTAGTATAGGAGACATATCAGCTTCCAGTAACCAAACCCTTATCAGCTCTGATATATTTTCATGGTCTATCTTTGTTTTCCCCACCAGCTGCTGGAAAAATTTAATTTCATTAAATTAATAAAGGGTTCAATTCTATCCAAGGAGAATGGGAGAAATGACTAGTTGGATGGGGGTCCACATGGTTTGGTGCGTGTGTAATGTTGGTCAAACTGGTTGTTCCCAAAGTTCATTTGATAAAACAATTCTATTGGTATGCTTACAAAGTTAAAAAAATGAGTCTTCCTGGACCAGACAAAATCTACCTACTCCAGCATCCTGTCTCCAACAGTGATCATTTATAAAGCATGTATATTGCTGTGTATTAATAATATATTTTTAAGATCTGCGTTTAATTAATGATATGATTAATATAATTAATATAGTCAATATTTCTGGCCACTTCCTGTTTAATGATGTCACTTCCAACCCTCAGGAACATGATGGGGAGTCATGGCCAACAGTCACGGGGGGGTCAAGGGAGCCACTGGCTGGAAAAGTTTGAGCACCACTGGGCTAGAAGGAACCTTTTCAATTACTAACACTGTAATTGTTAGAGTTTCTGTAATTGTCAGAAAACACAAACTTGCTAGTAACTTTTAGAATAAAATGGGGTGTCCAGACTCTTTGTCAGGAGGGCCGTATCATCTATCTCAGGGTTGTCAAAGATAAGGGCCGCGAGCCGAATCCGACCCACAGAGCCATTTTGGATAGCCCCCTGGGCTTTGGGGGAGTTTGGGGCTACCCCACCCCTGCTCGCTCCAACCGCAAGCAGAGCTCTGCAGCCAGAGAGAGTTGCGAGAGCTTGAGCAGCCGCGTGTGGCGTCTCTGGCCCTCCCTCCGGCTGAGAGTGCGCCTTGCCCGTGGCTGGAAGGGGTGACTGAGGGCTGCAGCAGGGGCGTGCAGCATCCCCGGCCCTCGGTCCACCCTCTAGGCGCGAGCAGGGCTTACCTGCAGCCGGAGAGAATTCTGAGGGTTGGAGGAGCCATGTGCGGCGTCCCCAGTCTTCAGTCCTCCCTCCAGCCGTGGCCAGAGCTCTCCCGAGCTTTGGTCGCGGCCAGAGGGGCCTGGGAGCCGGAGCCGCTGTGCGTGGCTACCCTGGTCCTGACTAGTGGCAGGCAGGTGGGGGCTGGGGGTGACTGGGAGGCTTGGCTGGCTGGCGGCAGGGATGCTTTGTGGTAGGATGGGGCGCTGGGGGTGACTGGGAGGTTTGGCTGGCAGGCAGGGGGTGCTTTGTGATAGGATGGGGGTGGGGTGGGGTGAAGTAGCAGAGCGAGGGGGAAGCCTCAGCTTTTTAAAAAACAGAGTGATGTCACAAGTGACATCACTTCCTGTGTTCAGGTGACTTCTGGGTGCCACATTTGGAGTTCGGCCCTCAGCAGGTGCCCTGAATCCAGTGTGGCCCCCAGGATGGAATGACACCCTTGATCTTTCTGAAACTGTGTTGAGGGCAGGGGAAAAAAAGAATTAATTTATATTTCAAATTGGAATAAATTTACATAAATGAATATATTGGAGATGAAGCATGATCAAGTGAAGGTCCTGCAATAGCTCAGTGCCCATAAAAGGCCTTGCACAAAGCAAGAGTGACCTTTCGTTTGCTTTGCTGCCACTGCTGCATCACAGGTGTGAAATAGCAAGCAGTAGAAGGAGCCCTCGGCCTGCAGTTCACGCAAGAGGTCGAACAGTCGCCCTCACTGAGAGCAGTTTGCGTACGGCCAGCATGAGCTCCAGCAAGTCTTTGGAGGGGCAGAGGCTCATTGGAGACTGGGGGTTCCCCGTAATCCAGATTGGGGGTCCCCAGGGGCCACAAATGGGCCTGGGTTTGGGCACCCATGGAATAAAAAGCAAGTACAAATAATGTCCTTGCTAAACTGTTGAGAAATAGTGATATTATGAATTTGTTGCTGAACCATAGTACGACAAAATCCCAAGTTCTGTTGAAAGTATTGTAGAAGAAGCTAGTCAGGTCTTTATGAGAAGAAAAGGTAGTGCAGCCCCATTCAAGACCCATGCCTAGTGAATGCCTACTTAATGTCAACTTTTGGATTTTGCAGGAGGAGACGGTCATCAGCATCTTTGTCAGGAAGCAGTTCCTCCTCCTCATCTTCTCGTTCCCGATCTCCGCCAAAGAAACCACCGAAGAGAGTTGTGTCCAGCCCTCCTCGTAAAACACGTAGGCTTTCTCCCTCTGCAAGTCCTCCTAGGCGAAGGCACCGGCCCTCCCCACCTCCAAGCCCGCCCCCGAAGCCACGCAGGTCTCCAACACCTCAGCAATCCAGTCGTACAAGAAAATCCCGTGGCTCTGTTTCTCCTAGTAGAACCTCAGGTAAAGAGGACTGGACAGTCTTGCAAGCCTCTTAAACAGTTACATGTGTTTGCTTTCATAGAGCTCTTGGGTATCTGTTGCTATCTAATGGATGCAGCCTCTCAGATGCTTGCTTATTGCCTTTGGGAGAGGTTGCATAGACCTTCCAATTAGTATTGAAGTGTTCAGAGTGATAGTGCCGCACTTAAGGAATCCATTCCCTTGGAGTTCAGAGCCTGAGCTGAGCATCTTTCAGAAGCTGTACTAGAGCTGTATCTTTTACTTTTTATTATTTTAATCTTCCTGGAACCCAAGGTGGGTTATGTGGGGTCACCTGATTGCGTCCCATTTAGGCACTGACCAGACCTAGACCTGCTTAACTTCAACAAAGTTGCCTTGTCTTTTCTCCCTCTGTTGCTGTCTGGAGCCTTTTTTATAAGATGTGGGTGGTCTAGTTGCTCATGAACCTCTTGTCCCATGACAAACCTCTGCCTATTCCAGCCCTCTTATAGGTAATCCAACTATAGAGAAAAACATATTGAACCCAAGAAGTCTAAGCCTTCTTCACTTATGAGACCTGCCTCATCCAAGTCCATGCTCACTTTCCCAAGCTGGAAAAGGCAAGCGTTGAGTCATGCATGTGGCTGCTTGTGTGGTTCTCTGTTTGACATACAGCAGCACCACAAGAGACTGATCCACTTTCCCATCAGTGCTGGTGCCATGCATGCAGCTGTTTTCTACTTCAAGGGATGCTCATCATATACACCACTGGCTCTGGTGGCATCTTTACTTCCCCTAAGCTCCCAGGTTCAAATAAATAGGCACAGAATAAATGGGCAGGAGGTCTGGTCTAGAGGGCAGAGCCTCCATTTGCCTGAAGATTAACATCCACAAGGTCGCCAGTTCGAGGCCACCGGCACCGTGCGACCTTGAAGCAGCCGGCAAGCTGCAGCTGAGCTGTTCCATCTGCTCGGAGTGTGGGAGGATGGAGGCCAGAATGTTAAACCAGATCGGAGTGTAACAGCTTGAATGTGGTGGTTCTTGAAAGAGAGAACCTTCTTTCAATTTGTAAAAATCCCTGCGTGGATTTAATAAGCCTGCCTGTGTAAACCGCCTTGAATAAAGTCTTGAATAAAGACCAAGAAAGGCGGTATATAAATACTGTATATTATTATTATTATTATATTAATTTGTTCTCCTGTTTGGGTGATATTAACTTCTTCTGTAACCCTGAGTAAATAAGACCCAAGTTCAACTCTTGGCATAGCTGAGGCATAGCTCAGGCATTTTATATGCTCTCTCCCTCTGCAAACTTGTGTTTGCACCGTGGAGCGATGAAGCCTCATCTAATAGTTTTGAGCGTGTTTGAGTTCAATTCCCCCCCCTTGCCTAAGGACTGGTTGCCACAATCCTCATTTTGCTTTTACAGTAAACACTCTGAGAGATCATAGGCTGAAAGAGTAGCTTGGAAACCTTTCAAATCCCTGCTCACCCTTAATCTGAGACTGCCCTAGTAAGGTGGTGGTTATGGTATGTTGGGAAGATGACCTGGATAAGTGCTGTGAAGAGTTCTAGTGCACTGAAAGTATGTCCTTGTCTTACATTTCCTCTGGTTTGCTTTCTTTTCAGCACCTAAACATAAAAGTATTGAAAAAAGAGAGTCTCCTTCACCAGCACCAAAAGCTAGAAAAGTAGAATTGTCAGAATCTGGTACGTGTCTGGCTTACTTTGGACTTGGCTCATTTTTAGCACTGGTGGTAAAATCTTTATAAGAGTCTATGAGAATTTGTCTGGCAGGAATTTGAGATTCAGTGCATTGCATTAAGTGCCCAAGTACCGGCTCATATTCCCTGTTGGCACTTGAAAAGCATCCAGTTGTAGTTTGTTGCTTTTTCTTACGTGGAAAGTCTCCATTAATGTGCTCTGAATTCGGAATGTGTTCCATCTGATTGTTAATGCGGAACAAGCACTTGCTATAACATGTCAGCGTTCTTTTAATTTGCACACTTTTCAGAAGAAGACAAGGGAGGCAAAATGGCAGCTGCAGATTCCGTGCAACAAAGACGACAGTATAGAAGACAGAACCAGCAGTCTTCATCTGGTATGGTATTTTTACAGCGCGATTTTATACATATATACCTGGACACCAGATTCCATTTTGTTTAGGGAAGCTATCTTCCCAAGTCAACATGCGTATGCAAACATGGAATTCAGTAAAGGCTCTTGGATTTCTTTATGTGGCACATTAATGGGGCCCTGTCCAGTAACTGTCTTTGAATATGCATTTTGGAATAGGTGGCAGCTATCATAGAAATTGAAGGGACTTGGCTTTCGATCCTGAAATGTTCTCTGGAGCTAGGGGATGAGCAGTACAGCTATTAAAGAAATGAAGGGGTGCTGTTTTCTTGTTGGAAATCAGACCCGCCATAGACGACACAGTGTTTGTGCAGAAGTCTGTTATCCCAGGTCTGTCCTCAGTGTGCAAGACACAGTACAGGTTTAATAACGTTACATTGTGTGTTATTCTGGAATGCACATCTTGTTGAACATATTGCACATGTGAAAATTGGTGTGAGTAGGACAGTTCTTTTTGGAAGTTCTTTGTTTCCATGGAGGTCCTCCAGAAGGCAATTTTTGAGTAGATTCTGAGCCATTGTGGCCTTATGCCCAACCACTTTTTCTTTCTCCTTGTATATCTATGACCAGGAATAAAAACTGAAAACCACTTATGACCATGTCTTCATATTCTATTGATGCATTATGGAAACTTCAAGTAACACTCGTTGTAGTGTTCCTCTTCCTGTTGAACCTGTGTTGCTTGAGAGTCTGCACTTTCTAAGTGTTTCTCAGACTTCTCTGCAAAATCCAGACCTGATTTGCATCTGAGACAGGTTCCATTTCTGGTCCAAGGCAAGTAACCCCTTTTTGCCCAGCCCACAGATATGAAGCAAAGCTGCTGCAGCACTATGGAATAGCTAACTTGCTGTGTCCCCAATTTTGGGACACGATAACCATGTACCCCCACCCAGACATATTGATTTGCAAATTTGCCATCAGCTACTTTTTGTATTAACTCGATACGTTTTTATGTTGATTCTGGAGGCTAGTTGGAGTTGGAGATATTCTCTCCTCCCTTCTGCCCACTGTTAGATAGGTGTAGAAAATGCTTTGAAGAGCAGAACCCCCCTCCCAAATTTACTCTGAATTCTTCTTGATGCTACACTGTTACTAAATGGTTCATTTTGTGTTAGATTCTGGTTCATCATCTTCCTCTGAAGAGGAGCGACCAAAAAAGTCAACCGTGAAGAATGGGGAAGTGAGTCGTCGTCGACGACATTCGCATTCCCGCAGTCCATCTCCTTCTCCACGAAAATGGCAGAAAGGTTCTTCCCCTCGGTAATGTAATTCGTGCCTGTCCTGATATTTCTTAGTAATAGTCATTGTGCCATTGTTGGAGGTGTGTGAAAATTGTAAGCCCTTGTGTTCAGTAAGACTTAGGTCTGTAATCCTGTCTTACTCACCAGAAAAAAAAACACCTCTTAACCGTTGTTTGTTTGGGTGCTTATTATGTCAATTGGCCCTTTTTGTAGTCAGTGCCACCTGCAGCACTTGCTCCAGATTGAGAACATCCAGTGTAAAGTTATCCATTTTGTTTTGCTTTGGAAGCCTCTGCTATTCCTGTCCATTCACTTCAGCTGATTTCAGGCTTTAGGGGCACAGTAGGAGCTTCTCTTGAACCAGCACCAAGAATTACTTGGTGGCTCTTGGAACTTGGTGGCTTTCTCCCTGCAAGTTCATCCTTGCAAGTAACCCTGTGGGATGTTTTGACTTCTCGTTTTCTTTTTCTCCACTGCTGTCAGGATGCAGATGGGAAAGAGGTGGCAGTCACCAGTTAAAAGGTTAGTTAGCAGGTGAATGTGCTAATTAGGATGATATTTCAAAGAGCTTTTAGAAAGGGTACACATCCACAGCCACTGTTTGCTTTTCCTCCTATTGTATGAAAGAATCATTTAGAAGGATGGTCTACAAGACAGAGGAGGAAAATGGGCTTCTAGTCTTTCCATAGTCTGCTTCACTACCCTCTGCTGCTGCAAGAGAAAGAAAACCATAGAAAATAAAGGATAAATGGATCAAGCAAAACAGTATGTTAAATGGAACTGGTTAGAATGTTGGCACTGCTGAAATCTACCGCAGACACCCACCCATAAGTCAATCTCACAGATAAGTTGAGGGCAGAATTTGAGCCAAAAATCATGGAATTTCTATGAACCTAGCATAAGTCAGAGGTTAAACTTAGAGCGGTGTCCAAGTCTGACTAATATTGTCTGATTTTACCCAAGGTCAGAACCTGAAAAATAACCTACTAGTGTTACCTAAGAACTTACACTCTAATTTATATATAAAAAAAGTATTAAAAACATAGTATACATACATATTACGTGTTTTTCATATAGCAAAAACAGTATTAAAAACTGTCTCTATTAAAAACTGATCTATCTCATAGGTCGTAAGATACATTCATTAGCTTTTAAAATTGTATTCTTCACAACCTTCTTGTAAACACTATCAGTGAGTAAGGCCACAATCCCATCCACACTTTCCTGGGAGTAAGCACCATTGATTTTAATGGGACTTCTAAGTTGACAAGCCTAGGATTGGGCTCTAAGTGCATTGGAAACAGCATACCAGGAGAACCATTAATCAAATCCTCCTTTATGGTGCCTGGTGTCTTAATCCAGAGGCTCTACATAGATCTTATAACACCTAACTGGGAGTGTGCATTTCAATGTACAGCAGAGAGATAAGCAACAAGGAATCACTGACCAAGTGCAGCAGCACGTAGCTGCAACCCAATTTACTCAGAAGTATACCCTTGCAGGAGGATGGGCAGCAGCACCTCCTCCAGGCCTCCTGTGAGGTTTCCAGCAGCTGTGCCTCCTGCGCACCTTCACCCAGCTGGTCCCCCATTGCACTGGGAACGGAGGAGCTCCTGAGGAGGCAGGATGGGGGGAGCAGCCTGCTGGCCCGGTGCACCCCTGTGGCTTCTTGGAACCCGCTGCATGCACTCCCTGTCACAGTCCTGCTGCCCACGGGAGCAGAGAGTGGAGCTAGGGCGTCCTGGCTGCTGCCACCGCTGCCAGACTGACGGAGGGCAGAGAGAGCATGGGGAGCGTCCTGTGCTGAGCGCTCCCTGCCAGATGCTCCCCAGCGCGCGGGCAGTAAGCCTCCTTCCCTGTCTGCTGCACGCTCAGGAGAGGGCAACGCAGGACATTCCTGTGTACTCCCTTCCTCCGTTGGTCTGGCGGCGGCAGCCAGGACACCACTGCTCTGCTGCCTCCCCCTGCAGATGGCAGGGAGTGTACACAGGAGGCTCCGAGAGGGCATGGGGGAGTGTTGGCTGGCAGGCTGCCCCTGCACGCCCTGCTTCCTCCAGGGCTCCTCTGGCTACCGGCGTGATGTGGACGGCCGACTGAGTGCAGGCAGGCAGGGGGTGCATCTGCTGGGGAAACCCCCCGCCCAGCCTGGAAAAGGTGCTGCTGCCCGTTCTCTTACAGAGTGTTGTCGTGTCCCCCCCCCCCCGTGCAGATAGCCCCCTCTCCATCTGCCTGGGTAACTATGGAGATAAGGCGAGGGGGTGATTCACCTGGGATTTGGAGGCATAAGTTTCTCGCCAAAAGGCGAGTATCTACGGTAATATTGTATCTTGAATCTTAAAGTGGCTTGCCATTTAGGCATCATTGATGATTGATCATTACATGGTCTGTAAAACAGCCTCTCTTTACCACCTGTTACAAAATTCTATTTATGGAAACCTTGCCTCACAGCCTATTGTGCTCATATCTTGGGATTGCACTTGTACAAAGTTGTAATATTGCAGTATAGTTTTATAACATGCATCCTATTTCAGGACCCTTTAAGGCTTTTCACCTGAAACCTTCCAAGACATTTATAAAAGTGGGGCAAATATTTCAAGAAATGGAGGCATTTGGGATTTTCCTATCAATTCATAGGTCGATGAAGCTTAGGGGTAATCAGAGAATACTTGCTTGGGGAAAGTAAAATTGAAAAAGGAATATGTATGTGGTTGGAAATCTTTCTGAAATAGCTCAAATTGATCACTCCTAGTGCTACATGTGTGTGCTTGTAGAGGTAGTAAATGAGGGAAGTGGAATGTATAGCTGACTTCAGACATCACCCTTGCAGTGAGAGTTTGCTCTCCTGGGTCATGTTATTTCCCCAGAAGAGAGGTTGGTTGTAGCTTCCTGAGCTACAGGTGGGGGTGTGGCTCAGTAAGTGCACCTGCCTTCAGCTGCAAGGCCTGCTGAGCAAAGGCACATTTCTACACCCTCCACTCAAGTAGCCATGTCAGGTTTTGACCTGGGTGCTGGGATCCCTTTGACAATCTAATGAGTTGATCATGTTTCATGGATAAGGGTTGCCACCTTGATGTTTAATACTCTTTGTTGCCTGTGGGTTTTGTGTTTGGTGATCTCAGTTTGTGTGCCAGTTCATTGTTTTTGTTTTGATTACGATGCGTTCTGTGTGTTTAACCAGTTGAGCCATCTTGAGGGCTTCTTAAGAGGCGGAAAAGCCACCTATAAAAAAGCAGAGAAATAAATCAAATGCTGCACGTTTGATTTAAACATACTAAAAATGATGAAAATGATAAAGAAGCAAGATCACTTGTGCCCTGTGTCTGCCTTGGAAGTTGGGGAGCAGCCCTGCTTAGCAGTTGTTCTGTGCATAGTGGGGCTGGAGTGAATTGGTCCTTCAGAATCTGCTTTGAAGTCTCTGGCAGGACTGGTGAAATACAGTGGAGTTATTTGTCACCCAGCTGAATGTTTTGTGATCAGGGGCTTCTGCTGGACTGCTTCACCTCTTGTTGGCACTTGAGATCTATCCCTAAAAGTTTCTGTGCCAAGAATGTAGTAGTCGAGATTGGCACAGTAATGCTGTTCTGGGCAGCATCCCTCTGAAGAATTGCATTGGTGCTGTGATGAGACACTGCTGTGAGTTGTTTGGTGTGCTGCTGCATTTGCCACATCTGCATAACTCATCTACATACCCTCCTCTCCTGAGTTTATGTGCCCTTATAAAGCAGCCTTCCAAACAGCGGCAGTTCCATATGCTTTTCCTTGCTTGCCCACACAGAGCTGGTACCCAACATAAGTCTTCTACCTCCCCACCCCTGCCCAGTCACTTAGGGATGATTTTTGCTGGCCAAAGCCTTCAAGGCAGTCTTTTATTAAGGCTTGTTGGCCTCTCCAAAGCACCTTAGTAGTGCATCCTTATGAGCCAGATAATTGTTGCAGTGAACTGTTGTAAAGAGATTATAGCTGAAGGTCAGAGTAGGACTGTCTTGCCAGCTGTAAGCACTCTGTACTGTTGTGTACCTTCCGGGTCTGTCTGAACTTGTTACTTCTGTCCTTCTTAGTAGGAGGAGGAGGAGTCCCTCGCCACCACCTGCCAGAAGACGGCGGTCTCCTTCTCCCGCCCCTCCTCCGAGACGACGTAGGTCACCTTCCTTACAGCGTCGAAGGTAAGAATGTTGTCTGCCCCATTGCTGTTTATATAAAATGCACATCTTTTCAGAAAGGATACAATGATTAAAAAATTTAAGCAACGCATCTGATTCAGACTTCCTTTCTATGTTTCTCAGATCCCCATCACCACCTCCTCGTCGGCACTCTCCTACCCCCAGAAGGTACTCGCCTCCAATACAGAGAAGATACTCCCCTTCACCACCTCTGAAGAGAAGAACAGCTTCTCCCCCTCCCAAGCGGAGGGCATCTCCTTCTCCGCAACCCAAACTCAGAGTCTCCCGCTCTCCTCCACCAAAGCAAAGAGGCTCTCCGTTGGCAAAGAGACGCTCACCATCCATATCTTCGAGGCACAGGAAAGGGTCTCCTCCCAGCAGATCCAACCGTGAAGCCCGCTCCCCACTGCAGAATAAACGGCATTCACCATCCCCTCGGCCGCGGGCTTCCCGTACCTCTGCCAGCCCTCCGCCCCTGCGCAGGGGACCTTCTTCTTCGCCGCAGCAAAGACAGTCCCCATCTCCAAGCACCAGGCCCATCAGGAGAGTGTCAAGGACTCCGGAACCCAAAAAATCAAAGAAGTAAGTGAACCAGTGATGGGTAGAAATTCACTTTCTTTGACTTAGGCAGTTAGGGCACTAAGGCAAGCCTGGGCACTTGTTAAACCTAAGATAACCTAGTTTAATTTCCCTGCAAAATGCAGACGTGCAGATTGCAATATGGAGTTCTACAGTAGAACACTTAGCTTATCTCTTACAAAGCTAACCTGGGCATGTATTGGTATATAATTTCAGATCCTACTTGGATGATGCTAACCATGATTGATGCAAAAGGTTTTCCCTGTGGCTGAAGGTGCTTCCATCCTCATTGGACATAGGGAAACAACTGCACATGAATGCTGCGTGACTTATTGCCTGAAATTTTAAAAGAATTGCTTTGGGCAGGACTTTTCAGTGTGCTTTGCAAGCCCTATTAGTCCGGGGGTGGTTGCTGTGTGCAGGCCTGGGTGCCTCCCTGCACGGTCATTCCTGCAGCATGGGAGGGACCCTTCCGCGTCCTGCTGCCTCCTGCTTGCTCCTTGGCACCTCTTCTTTCCTGACCAGCTCCTCTTTTGAAGGGCAAAGTCTGGACTGTGCCGTCTCTTTCAGTGGACTGGTGCCAGGTATAGCAGGTGTCATGCCCCCCCCCCCCAAGCAGGTGCTTCATCTGTAGAACTATCACTTGCCAGATTGGGAAGAGCCATCTATGGTAACAAGTGGTGTTCTAGAGCTGCAATAAAACTTTTTAAAAGGGATATTTTAATTTAAAATTGGTAGTACAAGTTGCCCAGCATGGTATCTTGACAAAATGGAAAGGTTTCTTAGTTTCAATTTCGGAACAAAGCCTGCACATAGTGCACATTTATACTAAGTGTGCGTATTCTGGACACTTGTGTGATTTGCATAATTCTTCACTTCATGGATGGGCAGTTGGTGAAGTAAAGGGGATGCAGAGTGAGCAGCTATAGTTTATATAGACTAGAGCCACTTGTAATCTTGTTGCCCCCTTGTGCATAGCATCAGTACACCTTACAGAGCACTGCAATGGGTTCGTTCTTGTTAAAAAGTGCTGCCCCGCATTCTAGAATTCATCTGTGGAATTCCTCGTCATAGGATGTGATTATCTCTGGTCTAGATGTCTTTAAAAGGGAATTGAACAGACTGATGGAGGGAAAGTGCATCACAGGTTACAAGCCATGATGAGTATACGTAACCTCCTGATTTTAGAAGTTGGCTACCTCAGAATGCCAGCTGCAAGGGAGTGTCAACAAGATGCAGGTCTTTTGTTGTCTTGTGTGCTCCCTGAGGCATCTGGTGCACCACAGTGAGGTATAGAAAGCTGGTCTATTTGAGCCTTTGGTTTGATCTAGCAGAGTTCTTCTTATGTAGAAAGAATTCACTGATTTGATGATAGTGATCTGTTTTTCTAAGGGCTGCCACACCAAGTCCTGCAAGAAGGGGAACTTCATCCAGGTCTGCATCCAGATCACCTGAACCAGCCCCCAAGAAACACCCAGCACCTCAGTCTCCTGTTCGATCTCGATCACCCTCTGCTCACTGGTCACCACCAGCACCTGCAAAGAAGGCTAAAAGTCCTACACCAAGTCCATCGCCTGTAAGGGTGTGTATCTTCAGATATGGGCGGGATGCCTACCTCTCAGGATGTGCTGTTGATTTAATAAATGGTCCTTGTAAACTTTTCAAAAGTGTTAGCTGGTGCCAGCAGTGAGCCAGTCTCTTGACTGAGCTAAGCCACCAGCTGTAATTGGCTCCCTGGTGCTTCTATATGGTGAGCCAGCTTGAGTTTCCAATGCAAAAGCTGTGTGCATGTCCTGTAATAACAACCTCTGCCTGGGAGTTGGCTTGGAATGTATTACTTGCTCATTCAGCACATGTTTCTTTTAACTAGCTTGAGGGTTACCATCTGAAATACTGTGTTTAAGAGTTTAATAATGAATGTGTTGATGTTGCAGAATTCTGATCAGGAAGGAGGTGGGAAGAAGAAGAAGAAAAAGAAGGATAAGAAGCATAAGAAGGACAAAAAGCACAAGAAACACAAAAAACACAAGAAGGAGAAGGCTGCTGTGGCTGCTGCAATGGCTGCCTTTGCCCCGCCAGCACAGGATGATCCAGAGAAAAGCGTAGAGCCCAAAAAGGTGAACATGGGTGGATGGGGAGGGCGTCAAGGTCAGGGCTCAAGGGTCACACTATGACTTTGCTATAGGATTTTATCGAAGCTTGCATCCTTCCCACACAGCTCCTGGATCCTGTTGATTGAATATACTTGTGGCTATGTATTTGGGCCTCTCGGCATTCTGCTTTCCACATAATTTGGCATCCTGAGAGCTTCTGCCTGTAGGGTCAAACCTTTTTGTAGTTCTACTCTCTGTATTCTGCTGGAGCATTTAATCCTTCACGGTTTTGTAGTAATTGCATGAATGTCTCTTGCATGTTTAATTCGGGGCCTCAGTCATCCTAGCTGAGAAGCAGAGCCCACTCAGAAATTGAGATGAATAGTCTCCTCCAGTGCAGAGGAGGCCAAATGCTGGATTTGGGCATAAGCTAAACAAGCGACAGCTTAGGACCTCAGAATCCACAGGGGCTTCTAAAAAAATTCAGGATTTTTTTTTTTGGGGGGGGGGGGCTTTTAAAACTGTGTGCTAGAGCGAGAGGTGTGTGTGTGTGTAATATATGTATATGTAGACTTTTTTAAAGTGGCTTGTGCAGCAGACTTTGGTATAATTTTTTAAAAGGGGGCCTCCAATTTTTTAACCAGGGGCCTCCAAGCTTTATATAGTTTAGGGCCTTACTAAGTCTAGTTCTGTCGCTGGAGAGACCTTTCTGTTTGGCGTGTCTGCTGAAGGGGAATGAGGCATAGCTGTGTACAGTTCATTGTGTAGAGTTGTGTTCTGTGCTGTTTGATTTCAGGTCTGGAATGTAGTTTCCTATGTAGTTTACCTTTGAAAGATTCTATGAGAAAGAGATCACGTCCCGCCCTCTTAGTTACTTTTAGTTGTATCCCACTTCTTCAGGTCAAGATCTTTTCAGAGTGGTTTGCTTGCATTAAAACAGCTGTGTAATACTGTGTTCGTTGGGCTGCACATCTTAGTGTGGCCCCTGGCTGTCACCTCTTCTTCCTCACACAGCAACTGGAAAGAGTAGCAGCCTGGAATACTGGTCAGGCGAGTGAGATGACAACAGTCCTTACCCCATCCCAGGCGTTCTGGTGGCTGCTGTGCTCTGAGGCAGGCCATATATAAGTAGCTCCTAGGAAAATGTGTAAAATTCTTCTGTACTTGCTTACAAATAGGAAATTGTTTCTGAATATGAATCTTTGCATCTAGTTCCTGGTTTTACAGCATGTATCTAAATTTCTCAAAAGTGCAATTCCTGAAGCTGGCGCTCCTAGTCTAGTGATCTAGGAATCTTGCGTTGGTACCACTTGGGCTTCTAACTCCGGCTCCTACTCTGTGACTGTAGAAGTGACTGTTGATTTTCCATTCTGTTAAGGAGACTGAGAGCGAAGCAGAAGATAATCTGGATGATTTGGAAAAGCATCTGCGTGAGAAGGCCTTGAGGTCGATGAGGAAAGCCCAAGCATCTCCACCATCTTAGGCTGAAGCAGTGTTTGATATAATGTACATTTCATTTGGTTTGTACTCAGACTTCAGTTTCAAATTGCTAAAACGTGTTTGAGCTTTAGACTTTAACATTGGTTGTAATAATTGCTAGGTTGAAGTTCGCCATGTGTTTAAAAAAAAAGGCATGGATCTTCATAAAAAAAGAAGAAAAAACGTTCACAGTGTACTAGTGACCCCCTATTTGACTGCTGACGTTGCTTCACTAGGATTTCTGTTTTTGATGCGGTAAGAGTTCCCCCACTCCCCTCACCCAGGGGTTTTAAAATGAGGCTGTCAGACCCCACGGTTCCTTCAAAATACCACCGTGCAAATGCTGATGATGGATTTCTTCCCCAAGCCATTGTGGTCTGTACACAGAGGGAAGCCACTTTTCTGCGGAGGAAAAAAGAGAGGATGTAGAAATACTTGCCAATAGCCAGGTTTCTCTGTGGCTTGCCTGTATAGCCTGCTGCAGGCCAGGTTTAGAATTGAAGAAGGTGCACACTGGAATTTCATCTTGTACTTTTACTTCCTCCCCTCCCCCTTCTGTTTGTCTTTTTTTTTTTTTAATTTTTTAAAGCAGTCCCCATGATTGGCAGATTCAGCAAATTTTTGGCATAACAGTTTTGTTCTGTGAAATATTGTCGTTGCCCCATTCATAGGTGTGTTTTTTTGTTCTGTTGCTTTTTTTTGTCTTCTTGTGGGTCTTCGGAATAGTGTTTAACTTTCGGAACTGTGATTTCTGAAAGCCTGGAGGACCTGAATTTTGGATATTGTCATGTTCTCACTGGGTTTTGTTTTTGGGTTGTTTTTTTTTTTTAAACTAAAGCAATTATAAAGCTTGTGAATTAAACAGAATTTCTAAATTTAATGAATCTGGGTGATTTATTAAAATGCAACTGTTGTATATCACCTCCTTTCTATTTGTCTCTTCCCTGCCCCTGGTTTCAAAAAAGCCAATGTTCTTATTTTGCAAAAAACTGCTATGTTTGGACTGTGCCTGAAGATCGTCGGGGGTAAGCAGGTAACCATAGAAGCCCCAACATTCTGTGTCAATACACAAGTTGTTGGGGGGTGTGTTTTGTCAGGCTTTCCCTCTCCCGGCCGAGAGGCCACTGTCACATATGCATCCTTTTCTGTATGCTGAACTTTCCCCTGCACTGTTATGAACGGCAGAGCTCCATGAACATGGGGGTTCTAGAGCCCACAAATATCGAGCTGATGGCTGCAACAGTCGGGACTAAAGACGAGTTGCTGATTTTACAAGTTCACAGACAGGCTAGGAATGCTGGAGGGGTCACTCTCTGCTATGTTATCTCTATTCATAGCTTCCATTCCTTTGCTGAGGAGGTTTCAGAATGGTAGAAAGTTTCTTGAGTGGCTGTTTAAGTACTTCTAGTGGGGTGGGAGTCAGGCCTTCCAGAGGCTTCCTCTTCTCAACCTAGGCTTGGAGCCCATTGCACAGAACAATGTTCTCTTTTTCCTGCCCCCACAGGCAGTGTCTAAGGTCAACCAGTTGGGTAAGCTGAACCCTAAAGTCTTCCACTTACCCACTTTCTACATAGGGCAGTGATGGAGTTACTTGTTCTGTTGTCATCCCTGGGGAGAGGATGACAATTTGCTTCCTTCGGTGCTAGCTTCCAGCTCTGCTGGGGGTAGGGGCTCTCTATGTGTGCATGCATGCATCGTGGGAGAAAGTGGAGTGTGACGTAGGGTGTCCAGTGCCCACCTGGTGCTACCCCCTTCCTGATTGTGCCAATCTCTTTGAATGCTCACTCGCTCTCCACTTCCATAGACCCCACTGTAGTGTGGTGTACATAGTGAACCGGCACACGTATCCTTTGTACTCTTTCTTTATATGTCTAAACAAAGCATAACTATGACATGGTTGCTGAAATTCTAGACAATTCATTACTATATCAGCTGAGAAAAACATGCTCCTGTACAAATTAATGGGATAGACAGAGCATGTCTGGCAGACCTTGGGGCCTGGGTATGTTGTACATATTTAGTTCTTGAATTGGTTATAGAAATGTATTTTCACCTGCCTCTTGAGGGCTCAGGGCAGAAACACACTTAGCAGCTCAGTTCAGGTAAAATGATACCCATATAAGCTATTCATGTAAAATCTCTCAGCCATTTAAAGCCACCCCCCTCAAGCAAGTCTTCTGGTGCTTCTAGACAATGTTCGGGTGTCTAGTTTTGAATCTCCAGGGGTGCTTCATATCATATCACAGTGATTATTGTCTTTGCAAGCCTTGTGGTCGGAGTGAGGTATCAAGTCTGAGCAGAGTATGGGCCCAATCCTATCCAAATTTCCAACTTTGATGCAGCCAAAATGCATCCCCAAGGTAAGGGAACAAACATTCTCTTACCTTGAGGAGGCCTCCATGACTACCCCATGGTAGGATGCAGTGCATGTCCCCTTGGAACCGCTACATCAGTGCTGGAAAGTTGGATAGGATTTGGCCATGTGTCTCTCGTTATAGCCCCTCTGAACTGATCAATTGCTTCACTGGCCATTAGCTGGAAGTTCTAATCTACAGTCATTTAGTTTGCAATAGCAGCTGGTGATCGGTAGGGGGCATGATAGGTCAAGTGGCAAGTATGAAAAGATGCACGGTCTACTTGAAAACCAGACCGATAAAGGGCTAATTTTAAAAAGCTTATTTCTAAATATACATCCTCTATGAACAAGTTATAAAATGGTAGTAGGAGGTGTGCACTGAAATATGCTCAAATATCACATTTGTCAGCTAGAGTGTGGGAAATGTGCTGATCTAGCACATGGAACAGTCCCGTAAGAGAGGGTCTGCATTAACCTCAGTTTGCAGATGTGAGACAGAGAGGGAGAAACTTGCCTAAGTTTGAGGCAAGTGAAATTTCACCAGGACCTGCCTTCTTTATAGCTCAGTCTTAGTCACCACACTTTGGAGGGTCTTCCAAATCAGTTTTTCTGCGCTCTTCCCCTGCCATCTAGCCCAGTACAGTCTGTCCAGCCCAGCAACATCTCAGATTTCAGGCAGAGGCTTCTCCCCCCAACTAGGCTTCTCTAGTTCTGCCTAGAAACTCTTTACATGGGAACTGAATTGGGAACTGAATGCCAAAGTATATATCAAAGTCCATGTGAAAGTATATACCTGATTCTGAAGTAATTCCTCCTCCACAACTGTGCAGTCTGGCAGGCTTTCTTTGGGAGGCAGTGGAGAGGCTAGTAGTGGGATGCCCTGACCTGCAATCTTTTTTTTAATTAAATATTTTATTTATTTATTACAGATACAGGTAAGGAAAATGGGTTATACTTGGGGCTGGTACTACATAGGTTACACATGAGAGTATTGGCCCTAGATTACAAAATACATTATTCAAAAAAAAAAAGAAAAAGCAATCAGGTTTATCTAAACACTCAATATTGTTTAACTAAAATTATCCATCCAGTCATAAAAAGGCTTCCAATATTTTCTTACTCTACCTAAATCTCTCTTTCATTCTTTCTGTTAAAACTTCCATTTCTGCTATTTCATAAATTTTGTCTATTAAATTTTCTCTAGTTGGCACATCTGTAGATTTCCATTTTTACGCAAACAATATTCTTGCTGCTGTAGCAATATGTACAATAAGGTATTTCTTACATTGGTCTTTAATGTCTGAGGTCACATTTAGGAGGAATATTTCTTGTTTGAATGGTAATACACAATTCAGTATCTCTTGCAACAATTTATGTATCATTTTCCAGTATTTCTTTGATTTTTTACATGTCCACCACATATGATAAAAGGTTCCTTCAACCTCTTTACATTTCCAACACTTATCTGATGACCCAGAATACATTTTTGCTAATTTCTCTGGAGTTAAATACCATCTATAAAACATTTTATATAAATTCTCTTTAAAAGACACTGCTTTAGTTATCTTAATATTTATATTCCAAATTTGTTTCCAGTCATCCATCGATATATCCAAAAATTTTTGCCCAGCACACCATTGCATCTTTAACTGTCTCATCCTCCATTCTTATCTCAAGGAGAAAATTGTACATTTTTTTATATACTTCACCTCATCAATCAAAAATATTTTATCAAAACTTATATCTTCATAAAAACCTGTTTTTTGGTCTTCTTGTAATCTTGTTCTTATTTGCATTTTGTTCTACCAGTCCAATTTTATTCCTTTCTCTTCTAACTCAGGCTTACTTAGGATCTCTCCTTTAATATTCAGCAGATCGCTGTATGATTTATTTTGGTCTGTTTTAATCCAGTTTGGATTAGTTGTTATTTCAAGTGTTTTTATTCATCTGAGTAATTTAGAGTATATTTTCTATTTTATCTGTTCCCATATCCAAATTAAAGATCTTAAAATGTTTTGTCTAAAATATCCACGCTGTTTGCCAGCCTATTTGTAGATCATGTGCTTCTAATATTAAAATTTTGGGATTTGGTATGAGTCCCCAATCTTTTATCCAGTTTAAGGCTGCTGCTTGATAATATAATTCCCACTCTGGTAATCTGAATCCTGCTCTTTTTTTATCCTCTTGAAATAATTTCAGTCTTATTCTCGGTTTTTTAGCTTGCCAGATGCATTTTGTAGTAATTTTATTCATTTCTTCAAAAAAAGTTCTCTTCAAAATAATCAGAATAGTCTGGAATAAAAACATTAATTTTGGTAATATTTTCATTTTCAATAGAGCTTCCCATTAGGGATAGTTGCAATTTATTATATTTCTCCAAAACTTCTTATTTCTTTCATTAATTTAATATAGTTGTCTTCCATTAATGTACTTGTCTTTTTGGTAATTATAATTCCTAAATATTTTACTTTGTTATTTGTGGTCCAAATTCTTTTAATCGTTCCATATCATTGTCTTTTGTATTTTTAAGTATCATTTTGGTCTTCTGGTGATTTATTTTTAGACCTACCACTTCCCCATATGGGGAACTGACCTGCAATCTAACAGGTCTGATGACTCCTGGAGCACATCTCTCCGGTAGTTGTGAATGGGACACAGGTGGTTGGTGTCAGGAGGAATTGCTCCTTGAGGTAGGCTTTGCATGTGTCATGCAATATCTTTTTATAGGTCATGGGCAGCATCTCATGCTGGAGGGCAGGAGGTCTGGTCTAGAGGGTAGAGCCTCCGTTAGCCAGAAGATCACCAGTTCGAGCACACCGGCAGCTCCCTGAACGGCTGAGAATGGTGAGACCTTGAAGCAGCTGACAAGCCAAGCTGAGTGATTCCACCTGCTCTTGCTGTGAGCAAGAAGCATCTTGGCTGCCCTCCATGTGAGAGTTAGAGCTGCTTGTCAGCCTGCGTGGGAGAACTGGAGGCCAGAAGTGAGACCAAACCAGGAAGATCCATTCTGAAATGCTGGTTCTTGAAAGAGAGAAACTCTATGATTGTAAAAAACCCCTTGAGGGATTTAGAAACACCTGCCTATATAAACTGCCTTGAATAAAGTCAGAAGAGTAATCCGATGACCAGAAAGGTGGTATATAAATACCTAGTTTTTAATAATAATAATAATAATATCATTATCATCATCTCGAGTTGCGTCCAGAAGCAGTGGTGTCACTAAAGGGTTGAGGGGTATATGGACTGCACCAGGTGACACCCTCAGGGAGGTGACACCACTAGTGGCCAAAATTTTGGAAACCTTTTCGAAAATTTGTATTTATGAATACCATATGCCATGTGTTATATCATTGGAACTGTAATTTCATGTAGAATGTAATGATTGAATTATCTGTATTCTATCGAAAGGCATGGCCAAACAACAAGCAAAAGAAAACAGAACTGCCTTACCTTATGTCACTAAAATTAGATGTCCTTAACTCAAAATTGACCAATGAGACTGATGGTTCTGAGAGCCAACCAGGTGGTGTTATGACAGACACTGCAGGGAACCCAATCAGGTGTTACTATGAGTCTGCTCTCATTTCCTTACATCAGAGCTCATATTCAGTTGTGTGAGTGTCATCAATTTGCCCACTGCTTTTTTGTTGGTTACTGATTTGTTGGGTGATCTGGACTGTTGATATATTAAATAAAGTGAACGAGAGTGACACCAACCCTACGGATGCCACTGCCTTTAGGTTGTGCATATGATACTGTAATTTATTCACTATGGTCTGGTATGGGAGGAGGTCCATCATGGGGGTAACGCATTGAGCTGTCACACTGGGTGATGCAAACCCAACTGGCGTCTCTGCCCAGAAGCTAACAAGCAGCAAGTTTTATTTCCAAACCGCCTTGCTCGGGAACCTTGCTTTTACAATGCATTGGTAGTTTATGTTCCGTTTCTTCTCTGGAAAATGGTAGCTACACCCGACTGAAAAGAAACTGTGCCTGTACAGCTGTCTGAGTGCTCAAAACTCACTTCAGTGGAGGACGTCTGTGGCTTGGCTTTAAGTACAAGCCACGTGATCCCAACCTGTTTCTGGTTTCACTTAATTGGAAGCCACCAACTGTGCAATGTTCTAGCTTTCCTGAAGGTTGGCTGCTGAGTTGAACCAGGACTGTGTAAGCAATTAAAGACAGATGATGCAGAGCCTCTGAAAGAACTAGAGCCAGAGAATTGCTACTGAGGGATTTTTAAGAGATACTTTGAGGTTGTACCCTCACAGTTCTCTGGACGGAGTCAACAAGGTAGTTATAACTGAAGTGGGATGCCATATGTGTAGGGGCCTGCAGTGAAAGATTTGGATGGTTCTTTTAAAATGAATGCATAAGTGTCAGTCTTGAAAGCTGCTAGGAATAGTTAGTTAGTTGGCAACCTTCAGTCTCGAAAGACTATGGTATCACGCTCTGAAAGGTGGTTCTGGAACAGCGTCTAGTGTGGCTGAAAAGGCCGATTCGGGAGTGACAATCCCTTCCACACTGGGAGCAAGTGCAGTCTGTCCCTGGCCTGTCTCCCTGGCTATGGGCCTTCCTTCTTTGCCTCTTAGCCTCAGACTGTTGGCCAAGTGTCTCTTCAAACTGGGAAAGGCCATGTTGCACAGCCTGCCTCCAAGCGGGCCGCTCAGAGGCCAGGGTTTCCCACTTGTTGAGGTCCACTCCTAAGGCCTTCAGATCCCTCTTGCAGATGTCCTTGTATCGCAGCTGTGGTCTACCTGTAGGGCGCTTTCCTTGCACGAGTTCTCCATAGAGGAGATCCTTTGGGATCCGGCCATCATCCATTCTCACGACATGACCAAGCCAACGCAGGCGTCTCTGTTTCAGTAGTGCATACATGCTAGGGATTCCAGCACGTTCCAGGACTGTGTTGTTTGAAACTTTGTCCTGCCAGGTGATGCCGAGAATACGTCGGAGGCAGTGCATGTGGAAAGCATTCAGTTTCCTCTCCTGTTGTGAGTGAAGAGTCCATGACTCGCTGCAGTACAGAAGTGTACTCAGGACGCAAGCTCTGTAGACCTGGATCTTGGTATGTTCCGTCAGCTTCTTGTTGGACCAGACTCTCTTTGTGAGTCTGGAAAACGTGGTAGCTGCTTTACCGATGCGTTTGTTTAGTTCGGTATCGAGAGAAAGAGTGTCGGAGATCGTTGAGCCAAGGTAGGAATAATTGTGTCAGAATTGGCCAAAGATCTCCCAGCACCTGAAGCCATCCCAGCATCATGTGCCATCCCTTACTAGCTGGTTCACCAGCCCCTATTGCTCTTATTCTCACTGTCTAGGTTGAAAAAAGAGGTGCAACAGAAGAGGAGGTGCCGATGAGAGACTGGTGGGCTAGAGTGTCATACTCTAGCAATCTACTGCAGTGTTTCGCAACCAATGGTACTTGTACCACTGTTGGTAATTGAGGTGGTATCTAGTGGAAATCCTGGAGCCCTGCTGCCCAGCAGTGAGACCAGGAATGCAACACAGCAAACAGCAGGAGGAGGTTTGGCTCCTTGGGCAGAGTTCCAAAGCATGCTTTTCTGCACTTAAAAAAGCCCTCACGTCCACCCTGAGCTTCTTACTGCTGTTTGTCCCATCGCATTTGGCCTCCCAACCCGGGAGTAACTGGTAATGACATTGCCAGTTAACTTCTGGTGGTGCCAATAGGTGGACTTTGTGAAGAGGTACAATGGGAGACAGACACTGAGAAATGCTGTTGAATTGCTCTCCTGTCCTCCATCTCCTCTTTTACTCTATTCCCCTCTTTATTTTGCACTTGGGAGTGGCAGAGGTGGGTGGCCTCACCAATCGGCATCATCAGTCAAGCCTCATGGACAGGTTGCCGACCAGAGCAAGTTTAAAAAGATCTGAAGCATATGACCGTCACTTTAAATAAAAGAAGTTTGATCTACTAAGAGTCAGTGCACAGAAATACATAATGGGGACAGATGGACTAGATGATCTATTACACCCCTTCCAACTCTATGATTCTAAGACAACAACAGGAAAGAAAAGTGAGCATAAGAGTTGAAGATGGATATTGAAGGTTGAAATGAAAAGGCAGGAAGACAAAGTGAAAGAATACGAGGCGGAATAATTGTGCCAAGAGGATTCATGATTTAAATATATGGGTGTTGTAAAGTGTGGGATCAACTTGAGCTTGTTGCTTTGATGCTCTGCTTGTTTTCAGTTCAGCAGGAAATGTTATCCTCTTGCTGGTAAGAAATGCAACTCCTACATAGAAAGGCCAGTAATTGCTCTGATGGTGACTGGGCTTCTGGTGCTCAGAGCTCACCTTTCTACTCGAGTGTGTACCCAGACTGCTCCCTTGAGCAGTCATCCCTTATGTCCAGCTGTGCCCCAGTGGCACTCCTAGCTGTAGAGTTTTAGTTATTTAGGCCTTCAGCTCTTGTAACTTTATTCTGCTGCTTCAGAAGGTCTCCGGTGATAAAGCGGGTGTGCCAACTTTCCAAAGAACTTGCCCTCTTCCCTGTAGTGCACAGGCAATCCTGGGAAATGGGATGCAGCTCCCATGAAAAATTCATACCCTTCACTGTTGAATTTTTCATTCAGCGAGCGGTTCGTGCCTACTCATGCACCCGTAATCACCCTTTGTCAGTGGGAGAGAAGTTCATAAAACAGAGGGGAGGGGAGAGAGAAGGGCACATCCATGCACACATACAGGGAGATGCCAGATGAGAGATTGCTATCTCCTGACATGCAAGATTAGGCTGGACATACGTTGGCTTGCTTGCCTTTATAGATCTAGCCTCTGAATGCCTTTGTTATGAATGACTTCATCCCATTCTCCTATCAACATATTTCGTGTCCCATTTTCCCTATATGCTCAAAATACATTATATTTAATCCAGGCAATATTTCAGTCAACAGTCAACAAAACCTTTATTAGGCATAAACATTTGATAGGTGAGAACTCTACATAAATCGTAGAGAGTATAAACCTAAATAGTACACAAATATATGTATAAGTGCACACCTATGTGTACACACAGATACAACGTACATTACATTTTACAAACAAACATGAATTATTTAAAAGACAGAAACAATCAGTTACTCTGCGGATCTTGCCAGAATATAGCCTACTCAGTGATTACTTGGTACAGAAAGCTTGGCTGGATTCAGGATACTCAAATTTAGGAACTGTGCGACTGAGAGGGTTGTATGTTCTACATCACCTGCTAGAAGGAATTGAATTATATCTTTCTCAGAATGCCCTGTTTTGGGATGGAGCAAGGGAGAGAGAAATTGCTGCCTTAGTACTTGATATCTGGGGCAGTGCAACATGATGTGTGTGGATGATTCTACTTCGCCTAAATTGCAGCTACATAAACGATCTTCCCTGGAGGCATTTCTAAATCTGCCATGCAAGTCATTAGAGGGGGTCACATTACAGCTGCCAAGGTAAAAGCCCTTCTCTCCAGGGGGTGTATTAGGAGGGACAGATAATTTGGTTGTTGACCACTTGTGATTTTAAGTTGAAAATTCAGAGGGGAACATTTTTTCTGTGCTGCGCCTAGAATCTCTTGCCTTTCTATAACCAGGCAATATTTGTGTTTCGGGTGGGGCAGGGGGAATCAGAGGTGGTCTGCCTAAGGCAGTGATTTTCAGCGTTTTTCTTCTCATGGCACACCGACCTCTATGTTCTTCTCTATGGTGTTTGCCTTTTGTGATGTCACTACCGGCTTCCAGGAGACTTCCAGGTTCTGTGGCTCTGTTTCTAGGGCCACTGTCAGTAGTCACCAATTGTCAGTCCTGAATTGTCTGGCTCTGCCTGCAGAAGAACATAATTCATTATTACAGATAGTGGCCCTAGAAACAGCGCCCAAGAAACTGGAAGAACTTTTTCAGCAATTTTCAACCGCTGTACTCCAGACTCCCACAGCGCACCAATGTGCCATGGCACACCGGTAGAAAATCGCTGGTTCTAAGACCTTGCAGTTGCTCCTAGCCCATCAAAGGCTTGTGTGTGGCAGCCATTCCGCCCCACAGATCTTGCTAGACTAGGAACTGTGCACACAGTTGTGATGCAGACGCTTCACAGTGCAATGTGTGGCATCCCATATGGCCCCCGTGCACACTATGGCAGAGCAGACAATTTGTTACTACAGGCAGACCACAGAGTTCAGTGTGCCATGAGAAGAAAAACATCACTGCTCTAGTCTAATGGCCATCCTCTTAAGAACTGGCCCTAAACAGTGGAACCTTCTTCAGGGATGATGGTCTCAAAGGCTGACTTGCACTCACCACAGCAGTAGTGCCAGAGGACGCCTGAGTCTTGCTTTCTTTGTCCCCACTTCCAAGTCTCCTGCAAGGGTGTAAATGCAATCCTCTCTCGTGCGTTCTTTTGAATGAGACATCTTTGCAAGAGTCAGCCATCAGCCTCCTGGCTGCCTCTCAGTGTAAGACAGTGTCCCTTTTGTGACTGTTTGTGGCTACCTGGATGATGTCCGGATCCCAAAGGATCTCCTCTATGGAGAACTCGTGCAAGGAATGCGCCCTACAGGTAGACCACAGCTGCGATACAAGGACATCTGCAAGAGGGATCTGAAGGCCTTAGGAGTGGACCTCAACAAGTGGGAAACCCTGGCCTCTGAGCGGGCCGCTTGGAGGCAGGCTGTGCAGCACGGCCTTTCCCAGTTTGAAGAGACACTTGGCCAACAGACTGAGGCAAAGAGGCAAAGAAGGAAGGCCCACAGCCAGGGAGACAGACCAGGGACAGACTGCACTTGCTCCCAGTGTGGAAGGGATTGTCACTCCCGTATTGGCCTCTTCAGCCACACTAGACGCTGTTCCAGAACCACTTTTCAGAGTGCGATACCAGAGTCTCCTGAGACTGAAGGATGCTAATGATTTTACAAAACATCTGATGCAATGCAATTGAGTCTTATTGTTTTCATGGTTTTAATTGTTTTTATTAATTGTTTTTATTATATTAAATATTATTTTGTAAGCCACCTTGAAAGCCTTTAAGCGGGGTGGAAAGGTGGGGTATAAATCCCTTAAATAAATGAATGCTTAAATAAATAAATAGTGTTGGGTGCCATGTTTTGTTATCTAGGTTAAGGCAGTATATAATCCTTTCCCAGTTTGAAGAGACACTTGGCCAACAGTCTGAGGCTAAGAGGCAAAGAAGGAAGGCCCATAGCCAGGGAGACAGACCAGGGACAGACTGCACTTGCTCCCAGTGTGGAAGGGACTGTCACTCCCGAATCGGCCTTTTCAGCCACACTAGACGCTGTTCCAGAACCACCTTTCAGAGCGCGATACCAGAGTCTCCTGAGACTGAAGGTTGTCAACAATGTGGCTCCCTGGGTTAAGTCTAAACATGGTTTGCAACACTTTGCAATATCTTTTTGGGACCATCCCCAAGTCAAGAATGGCAGCTCTTGGTTTGAGAGTCTTTGCTACTCAGCTTGCTTCTGCCATCTCTTTCTTAAGCCATGGTCTCTTCCTATGTAGTCCTCAGGGTTGGCCAGCCTGGAGATCTCATGGGAATAGGCATCAAGTGTGATCCTCGGGGCTATTCCAGCTTCTGGGTATCCATGCTCCGCCAGCCTCTTCAGATGTGGGTCAGGCTAGATAGTTCATGGGGCCATGCTGCGCAGCAGCAGTGGTGGAAAACGAGGTAGAGGGGGGAAGAGATGGAAATGCAGCCCCCCCAAAAAAGACTGACGGAAGTAACTGAAGAGGATGTAAAAAACAGATGTGGAGAGACCTCTGGATGATGATGATGATGATAATAATAATAACAGGTATTTATATACCGCCTTCCTTGGTCTTTATTCAAGACTTTATTCAAGGCGGTTTACATAGGCAGGCTTTATTTAAATCCCTTATTAAACAGGGATTTTTACAATTGAAAGAATTTCAAGAACCACAACATTCAGGTGTTTCATTCCGATCCGGCTTCACATTCTGGCCTCCATCCTCCCACGCTCAGAGCAGATGGAATCGCTCGGCTTCAGCTTGTCAGCTGCTTCAAGGTCGCACGGTGCCGGTGGCCTCGAACTGGCGACCTTGTGGAATGTTATCTTGTGGAGGCAGACGGAGACTCTACCCTCTAGACCAGACCTCCTGCCCTAGATGCAGAGGTGGGATGAAGGTGCAGATGGAAGAGAGTGAATAATCTGCAGGAGGGGTCTGGGAAAGACAAAGGAAATGGTTCAGTAAAACCTGAGATCGTGCAGAGAGGGAAGGGGGGAGCTAGCAGAGAGTGGATTTAGGCGCTTGACTAGTGCATCTCCTGTTGCAGGCCCAGCCTCTGACATCACTTCAACTTGTGGTAGCGCAGTGAGTCCTCGTTCTTCTGAATCCTGCTATTGTGAGCTCACCCCGGGGGGGGGGGGACTGGCAGTGAAAGGTGCCGCTGGAAACACCAGCTCAGTTCCTATCAAGAGAGAAGAATCTTGAATGATGCGGTTAGCAGAGGGGGCTGGAAGATGAGACGGGGGAGGGAGGAACCAGCGATGCCAAAGAATGACCTCATGCCAGCACTGTCACGCTTAGCCTGTTGTCTGTTGCTCACTCAGCTGAACCTGAAATTTAGATCGCTTTGGGGCATTTGGACGGGGCCAGAAAAGCCCACTTCCCCACCTGCCCTCTGTTGTTTCTTGTCCCATGTGATGGTTCCCCGGCCCATCTGGTCGGGCCAGCTCATTGGTTCTATGTCCTGGCTATTATTTTGGCTAGAGCTGCATTCATAATTTAAAAATCAAGTGGTTATATTAGTGCAGGGGTCTCCAAACCCCAGCCTCGGGGCCAGATGCGGCCCGCGGCAAGCCTCTATCTGGCCCGCAGGCTTTGATCCCCTGAGAGCCTCTGGCCCAGTTGACCAAATACGAGTACAACCAGAGTTATGCTTGTGGGGTGGGGGAATGGGGGTCCATTTAAGTGTGTGCTTTATTTCTTGGGTTGTGTTGGTGCTTGGAGAAATTCTGAATATTTGAGCCCATTCATTCATTCATTCATTCATTCATTCATTCATTCATTCATTCATCCATTTCTAAGTTCCATCTCTAACGTATTTATTTCAATTTTCTATTTAATTTTTTTTTCTGGCCCTCAACACTGTGCCAGATATTTGATGAGGCCCTTTGACCGAAAAGTTTAGACCTCTGTATTAGTGGATTAAAAAATCATTAAACTGACTAAAAAGGTTCCACTGAACTGGATGGCAGATTGACAATATGTATAAATTGGTGTAGAAGACTGCAGGTCGCAAGTTCCAGCTCAGAAGAAGTTTGCCCCTTTTTCCTCTCGTATCAGCAGGAATGCCCCTGCAAAGGCATTGACCCTGCATTATCGGAAAACCAATCAAGTGTTCTTTTTGTTTCAGAGCGATTGTGTTCAAATCTATATACAGCTGCAGATAAATAATCAGATAACTGGTTAGTGCACTGAGCCTGATATGACTGACGAAAATTTCTTGATGCCGGAACAGTATCAAACCGTTAAGTCAGCAATTTTTAACTGGGGTGCCACAGCACACATTGATGTGCTGCCAAAGGTCCACAGGTGTGCAGTGGGAGTTTGAAGCACAGTGATTGAAAATAGCTAAAACACTCTTCTGGGTTCTATAGCTCTGTTTTGAAGGCAACTCTCTGTAGTAATGAATTGTCTGTCCCTCATCCTTCCCTGGCTCTGTTAATTTGTTACTACAGACAGTTGCCCTAAAAACAGAGCCACACAACCTGGAAGAGTCTCCTGGAAGCCAGAAGTGATATCACAAGAGGTAAAGACCATATAGGTCAGTGTGCCTTGAGAAGAAAAACATTGCTACGTGTAAAGTACATATCTATGAAAGGCTTCCAGCTATCCTAGATTATGTCAGTGCATAGCTGTTGTCTGTATGCATATGTTCAAATGTTGTTAGTGTGAAGAGGTCTTCAGTTCATTGTGTAATGGCGGGTGGGCACTTATAGCACTTTCTGGTCGATCTATTAAAATTATGGAAGTATTTCTGCTACATTAAGGGCACACAGAGTTCATTTCTGCTGACCTACGGTTAACTTCCATGGAACAGGCAAGTAGTTCAAAAGAACATAAGTCTCGACAAGTATCAGTGTTTAATATAAAATTAATGTATGTTAACTAATGCAGTTATAACTTCTTCCCCAAAAGTTCATATCCCGGGGGAAGACCACATCATGGGTGGCAGTGAGTCATTAGACAAATTTATAATGCCAGCAGTTAAGACTCCTTAGCTAATCTTGTAATATAAAGCCACTGCGGTGTCAAATAGGCTCCAAAAATATTTTGTTAAATTAATTGCAATTTAAGATCCATAGATACCGCAGTTCGTTTATTTGAAAAAAAAATTATATCTCACCTTTCCTATGCCAAAGCAAATGCCCAAGATGGCTTACAAAGCTCCATAATCAAAGTACAATGTATACTTTGTACATTGTACAAGTATAAGGGTATCACAATAAGGGTACAAGGAAAAAGTCAGAACAGTGCATTTATAGTTCAATAATTTGGTATAATAGTTTATAGTAGGCAACCTTCAGTCTCGAAAGACTATGATATCGCGCTCTGAATGGTGGTTCTGGAACAGCGTCTAGTGTGGCTGAAAAGGCCGATTCGGGAGTGACAATCCCTTCCACACCAGGAGCAAGTGCAGTCTGTCCCTGGTCTGTCTCCCTGGCCGTGGGCCTTCCTTCTTTGCCTCTTTGCCTCAGTCTGTTGGCCAAGTGTCTCTTCAAACTGGGAAAGGCCATGCTGCACAGCCTGCCTCCAAGCGGGCCGCTCAGAGGCCAGGGTTTCCCACCTGTTGAGGTCCACTCCTAAGGCCTTCAGATCCCTCTTGCAGATGTCCTTGTATCACAGCTGTGGTCTACCTGTAGGGCGCTTTCCTTGCACGAGTTCTCCATAGAGGAGATCCTTTGGGATCCGGCCATCATCCATTCTCACGACATGACCGAGCCAACGCTATAATAAAGAATATTTGCAGTTATAGTAGTTAAATCTGTTTCCCATTGATTATATCATATAGGGCAATCCAGCTGTGTTTTCCATATGTCTCTAAGGCAGTGATTTTCAACCTTTTTCATCTTGCGGCATACTGGCAAGGCACTAAAATGGTCAAGGCACACCATCAGCTTTTTGACAATTGACAAGGCACACTGTGCTGTCAATGGGGGCTCACATCCCCCAATGGTCCTATTGATAAATGGCCCTCTCCCAAATTCCTGCGGCACACCTTGTGACCATTCATGGCCCACCAGTGTGCCACGGCACAGTGGTTGAAAATGGTTGCTCTAAGGTTTTGAGTATAATATTTATTAAGTAACGTCAAGTATTCATAAAGGTTTTGAGTATCATTGAGTATCATATTTATTAAGTAACATCAAGTATTCATAAAAGCCCTAATGAGTTTACTTCTGGGTGTGTACAGGATTATAGCATAGTCTTCATTATTAAGGCCCATTGAAATAAATGGGATTTAGTCATGATTAACTTCCTTTGTCAAGGTTAGGTAATGTGGTGTTGCCCATTGTGTGTTGTTCTTGAAGGCTCCTATTGGCTAGTGCCTCGACACCACTGTAGCTGTGTAATATATTCTCCCCCACCTACCCAATCAGAGCAATTTTGCTACTTGAAAAGAAATGCTTTAGAATTGTTTTTAGGAGGAGGAATTGACACACAAAGCTGCCTGGAGAGCTGGATTTTGGACACTCTCCCTGGAAGTAGCTTTCCAGAGGCTCTGGCACGGGTCTTTTCTACACATCATGTTAAGCTTGTCTTTAGAGCTGATACAGGCAGGAGGTCTGGTCTGGAGGTTGAGCTGTCAGCCTTGCTGAAAAACCTAAGTGGGATCAGCCTTGGTCTCACTTTGGGAGGGTGACTAGAACCCTTTGACTAGAGATGGAATGTGGAGTGTGGAGGAGTCAGAGGCAAGAAATGGAGAACATCCTGAGAACCAGCCTGAGGTGTGTTTGGCAGCTGCCCATGGAAGCTTGGAAAGCGCAAGAGTTGTGCAATCAGGATGATGATTGCACCATGAAGAAATGGAGGATCCTAGGAGTTTCTCCCGAAGAATAAATCTTGTAAAAACCCCGTTTGAAAAAATGGGGCTTATGGTCAGCCTTGACCAAAAGTGATATACAAATGGTATAGTAATAATAATTTCGCACACACCAATAGGGGCTGTGAGAGAAGGAAAGCAAATTGGTTTGCTTTCTCTTGGTTTGAGAAGGTGGATGATCCTAATTTGGGATGGAACCCACATCTATAAAGGTGTTGTCCCCTGGTCAGAGGCCTCTCCCTCTCATGCCATGGTCCCAATCCAATTTAATGGTAATGGTTGGCAACCTTCAGTCTCGAAAGACTATGATATACGCCTACAGCACCCAGTATTCACAGGCAGTCTCCCATCCAAGTACTAACCAGGCCTGACCCTGCTTAGCTTCCGAAATCAGACGAGAATGGGCATGTGCAGGGCAACAGCTGCTGCCAATCAAATTTGGTTTCTTGGTTTGGAACTCTTGGTTTGAGACACTTGCTTCAAAAAGTGCTTTGCTAACAAGTTCTGACAGTTTGAGCCAGTTTTTGAACTGGCTTAGGGCCCAATCCTATCCATCTTTCCAGTGCCAATGCGGCTGTTCCAATGGAGCATGGGTTGCATCCAGTGGTGGTGGAGTGGGGGGAAGTTGAGGAGGCCTCCTAAATATATGTTTGTCCCCTTGCTTCAGGGCTGCATTGCAGCTGCATCGGCATTGGAAAGTTGGATAGGATTGGGCTCGTAGGTACATTCCACGCAGAGTAATGGCAAACATAGTCCTGTAAAATGAATCCAATGAGGACGGCTTCATTTGAGGAGAGGAAAAAATTGAAAGGGTTTATTTTAAGGTTTTTCCAAGCAAAATGCATATGGCAGGCAACAAAAACAGGAAAACCAACCGTGAATCACACAACTGGGAACTGAACGCTGGGTGACTGAGTTGCTTATTTTAATCTGGTGACCACTTTTGAATGTGAAGGTTTGGTTCCAGCCCAAGGCACCCAAGAGAGGTTTCAGGTTAAATTCTGGTTTCATGGAAGAACCATCCTGCTCTCCCCACAAAACAGATTTTTGTTTTGATCCAATTCCCTGGCTCTGTCTCTTCCTTTCATTACAGTCCTGACCCAAATTGTTCCATAACCCAGCTCACAGTCTTGGCATGAAAATAAAATGGGGCAAAGAGGAAACCTTTATGCCACGTGTGGGATAATAATACAACTAACTACCCTGGTGATTTAGGGAAATGTTCCATCTATAGCAGGGGTGTCCAAAGTTTTTGGCTGGAGGGCCACATCATCTTTCTGACACTGTGTCGGGGGCCAGGGGAAAAAAGAATTAATTTACATTTAAAATTTGAATAAATTTACATAAGTTTACATAAATGAATATATTAAAGATGAACTTATATGAATGAATGAAGGTCTGGCAATAGCACAGGGCCTATAAAAGGCCTTGCACAAAGCAAGGCTGGTCTTTCCTTTGCTGTTGATGCTGCATCACAGACATGAAACAGCAAGCAGTGAAGGGAGCCCTCATCCCACAGCTCACGCGAGAGGTCAAACAGTCGCCCTCACGGTGAGAGCAGTTGCATCGGGCCAGTGCGGGCTCCAACAAATCTCTGGAGCGCCAGAGGCTCATTGGAGTCTGGGGGCTCCCTGAGAGCCACATTGAGAAGCCTTGAGGGCCGCATGTGGCCCCAGGGCCGGGGTTTGGGCACCCCTGATCTATAGCCACCAAGGGCAGGCAAGCCAAGCTTGGGAAGCAGATTGGTTCTGCAGCCCTGTTTCTAAAACAGCTGTCTATAGTATGACTTGTCTGTCCCTCTTCCTCCGCGGGCAGAACAGCAGAAGCAGTGGAGGAAGAGGGACAGACAATTCATTACTACAGTTGCCACAGTATCCGGAAGAGTCTCCCAGAAACTGGAAGGGACACCATAGAGGTCAGTGTGCCATGAGATGAGAAACATTGGAAATTGATGCTGCTGGTGCTCAACTGTGACCCTGCACATGCCCGATCTCATCTGATCTTGGAAGCTAAGCAGGGTCAGGCCTGGTTAGTACTTGGATGGGAGACCGCCTGGGAATACCGGGTGCTGTAGGCTTCTACCATGATCTGGGAAGCTAAGCAGGCTCAGGCCTGGTCAGTACTTGGATGGGAGACCGCGTGGGAATACCGGGTGCTGTAGGCTTCTACCATGATCTTGGAAGCTAAGCAGGGTCAGGCCTGGTTAGTACTTGGATGGGAGACCGCCTGGGAATACCGGGTGCTGTAGGCTTATACCATAGTCTTTCGAGACTGAAGGTTGCCAATCAAGGTGCTCTTGGCATGCAGATAGACAACTGGCAACTAGGGGAAACCTCATCCCAGTGCAGTTGTGCAGAAGGCCCTTTGTAGACGGGCCTGTGGTCTTGTGTGTGCATATTCCCAGTTGTGTAAAGCACCTTTTGCAAAACCGAACAGTATAATGACTGTCAGTGCAGGCTTAGAATAGTGGCCTGTGATGTTTGTCCAGCAAAGCCATAGTTGTTGTTGTTCAGTCGCTAAGTCGTGCCCGACTCTTTGTGATCCCATGGACCACAGCCTGCCAGGCCCCCCTGTCTACCACTACTGGAGTTTGTTCAAATTCATGTTCATTGCCTCCGTGACACTGTCTAACCATCTCATCCTCTGCCGTTCCCTTCTTTTGCCTTCAGTTTTTCCCAGCATCAGGTTCTTTTCTAAAGAGTCCTCCCTTCTCATGAGATGACCAAAGCATTTCAGCTTCAACATTAGTCCTTCCAAAGAACAGTCAGGGCTGATTTCCTATAGGATTGACTGATTTGATCTCTTTGCAGGCCAGGGGACTCTCAAAAGTCTTCTCCAACACCATCGCCATAGTTACATAGAGCTATATCACTGCTTTTCTGCTCCATCAGACTGCACATTCCAGGCTGGGATGAACTGTGGAATCAATCAAGTTGGCGCAGAAGTCATTGGCTCTCTCTTTGTTGGTCCCGGAAAAAGACAGCTGTCCTCCATAGACACGCAAGGTTTGCAGTGTTCTGCTTCCTTGCAGGTATTATAATACGGAGGAGCAGAAACATGCACCCCGCCAGGTCTTTCTAACACCCCCAAACCCAACTAGTTCTCTACTCAGCCCAGTCTCACAGTGCTGCTTCCAGCCCTTCCTTGGACGCCTTCTGCAGAGCAAAGACCGTTCCAGTCTCCACCCTGGCAAAAGTGCGTGACTCATATTCCAAGCACTTGGAAGAACTGGCTGCCCATTGTCCCCCCCCCCCATAACCAGCCTGAGCCAAAGCCTAAAAGGGAGAGTCATTTTGGAAAAACGGCAGGATGGTGCCCAGTGCTCTGCTAGCAGATTGGGAGGAGCCAATCTGTTCTGTTCACTTTTCATAAACTTGGGTGAGGCTGCTCTGTTTCGGTGGTACTGTGCTGAATCAGTGCTAGAGAGTCAAGCTGTTGGGTTGTTTTGATTTCTTCTAACTTTGTGGCTTCTAGGGATGCAGCTTGCTGGCCTGATCAGGGGGTCTCACCCCAGCACTTCCTTCTGTGTCCAGTGGCATAGCTAAGGGAGAACCAAGGGGGTCAGCTGCCTGGGTACCACACCTTCCGGGGGTGACAAGCCGACACGGTACCTTTAAAATTAGTTGTGTGTGGCCGCAATCACTTACTCGGCTTGACACTCCCTTGCTCACTGCAGACCATGTGCTGCTCTTGGTTGGGCATCGCCTCAGCCCGTGACGTCCCAGCACAGCCCCTACTGGCTCACTCAGTCGTCCTTCTCGTTGGTTACCTCCATCGCCACCGCTTCCTCCTCCTCCCTGCCTCTGGCGTTGTAGTCTCTTCCCCCTTCTCCTTTTCCACCACCCTTCTTCACAAGTGCACGAGGGAGGCAGCAGAGTCACTCGTTGATGAGAAATAGTGGTGGAACTACAGCCTCCACACAAGGAGGCTGAAGATGCTAAGAGGGACAGAAGGGTTTGCTTCTTCATGCAGAGTCTGCAGCTGTGCATGTGCTTCTTCATGAAAGTGCAGTGAGAGGGTGGGCCTTTCAAGGAAGGAGTGCGAGGGACGAGGGGAGCCCCCCACACACAATTGCCCTCCCTCCCTCCCTCCCTCCTCCCCCCCACTCCTGCCTGGCAGGCAGCAACTGAGGAGAGGAGGAAGATCATGACAAGAAAGTGGTGCCCACCTTCTGACCATCCTCTGCTATTTCTAGGTCAGGCACGGTGGGGGGTGTGTGTGTGTGACATGGCAAGTCATGGCCTTGGGTGCCAGATGGGCCAGCTTTGTTACTGTCTTTCAGTTCTCAGCTAGGGAGTTACGGCTTCTCCTACTCGTTTTTCTCTTGGTCCTGTCACCTGCCCTCTCCCTTTTGCTTTGTGGGATGAAAGGAGTCCTAAGGAAGTGGGTGGTGCAATTTGGTGCCCTGTTGTAACACCCTTCACACACACACACACACACACACACACACACACACACCTCCCTCACAGGGAGCAGCATGCAGAGAGAAACACAGGTGGTAAAGAAACATACGTATGAAACTGACCTCGGAAAGACCAGCCCTCGGCTAACCCTCTATCGCTGGCGCTGGCACTGCTCTTAAGACACCTGTCAACGAAAAACTAATTTAGAAACGGCCCTTTTATAGTTTGAATGCCACGGCTTTGGCTCAGCCACTCGGTTGCTGTCGGGAAGAGAATGGGCAGGCAGGGAGTCCAAGAGCTTGGAATGTGAATCACACCCGCTTGCCAGGGTGGAGGCTGCAGACTGGCTTGGCCTGGTGGAATGTGTGCAAGAAAGCAAAATTGCCACCATTCCATGGAGAGAGACAGGGAGGCTCAATGTGTATTTCTGGGCTCCCTCCCCAGTTGTCCCTGCTAAGATCCTGTCCTGTGTGCTTGGCCCCCAATTCTATGACATCTCATGGAAGGCTTCCTTGCCAGCTGGCTATCCACCCCACAACAGCCTCTTCTGCATGGGCTTCAGAGGCAGATGGGCCAATGGTTGCTTTTGTCAAAGCATAAGAATGCTTAGTGATGTATTCAAGGCACAATCCTGACCAGGTCTACTCAGAAGTAAGTCCTGTTTTGTTCCATGGGGCTTGCTCTCAGGAAAGTGTGATTAGGATATTGCAGCCTTAATCTCACAGTAGATCTAGCTGTACAGCAAACAGGTCTTGCTTTGGAAATTCAAAAGGACTCAGAGGGTGCTTTAGGGCACTGATTTTCAACCAGTGTGCTGTGAAAGGTTCACAGCTGTGCCATGGGCATTGGGACCACAGTGGTTGAAGATAGCTGAAAAACTCTTCCAGGTTCTGTGGCTCTGTTTTGAGGGCGACTGTCTGTAGCAGAGAATAGTCTGTCCCTCTTCCTCTGCCCGTAGGAAGAAGAATTGGTTACTACAGATAGATGCCCTAGAAACAGAGCCACAGAACTCGGAAAGGTCTCCTGGATGCTGGAAGTAACATCACAAGGGGCGAAGAGCATAGAGAAGACCGTAGAGAGTAGTGTGCCACGAGAAGAAAATATCAAAAATTGCTGCGTTAGGGCCCAACTTTAGCATTTAAATTTGGCAAAAGGGCACTTTTTCAAGTGATGCTCCTCTTTTATGTACTGAGCAGGGAGAGAATAACTGTCCCTCTTCACTCCAGTGCAGGGTCTTTCTTAGTGGCTGTTTGCTGGTGATTCTTCTGCATCTTTTTAGATTGTGAGCCCTTTGGGGACAGGGGGCCACTGAGTTGTTTGATTTCCTCTGCACACTGCTTTGTGCACTTTTTCATTGAAAAGTGGTATCCAGTATAAACATTAACATAAGAACACAAGAACAGCCCCACTGGATCAGGCCATAGGCCCATCTAGTCCAGCTTCCTGTATCTCACAGCGGCCCACCAAATGCCCCAAGGAGCACACCAGATAACAAGAGACCTCATCCTGGTGCCCTCCCTTGCATCTGGCATCCTGACATAACCCATTTCTAAAATCAGGAGGTTGCGCATACACATCATGGCTTGTACCCCGTAATGGATTTTTCCTCCAGAAACTTGTCCTTTTAAAGGCGTCCAGGCCAGTCGCCATCACCACATCCTGTGGCAAAGAGTTCCACAGACCGACCACATGCTGAGTAAAGAAATATTTTCTTTTGTCTGTTCTAACTCTCCCAACACTCAATTTTAGCGGATGTCTCCTGGTTCTGGTGTTGTGTGAGAGGGAAAAGAGCATCTCCCTATCCACTCTGTCCATCCCCTGCATAATTTTGTATGTCTCAATCATGTCCCCCGAGGCGTCTCTTTTCTAGGCTGAAGAGGCCCAAACGCCGTAGCCTTTCCTCATAAGGAAAGTGCCCCAGCCCCGTAATCATCTTAGTCGCTCTCTTTTGCACCTTTTCCATTTCCACTATGTCTTTTTTGAGATGCGGCGACCAGAACTGGACACAATACAACAACAACAATATAACAACATATATATATATATATATATATATATATATATATATATATATATATATATATATATATATATAACCATATAACAACATCAGCAATAAAGTAATGAACCCGTCCCGCACAATTAGGGCCCTGCATACTCACGCAGGTGCCTGTTGTACGAACAGCAAAAATGAGAACGTGTTGCTAATTGCAGGGGGCAGGATTGGATGCTAAAGTCTCACCTGAGCTGGCATCAAGGCATTCAGCAACTTTTACTATGTGAATACACAGTCACAGGACTGATGGGAAGTGATTTACCAGGCTCCAGTGCCTGGAAATGGCTATCGCCTCTACGGAGATGTGTTTGCAGCGCACTTCAAGGCGCATGAATGCACTGATGGGAGAAGCCCAACATGCTTGAGCCTTAAAGCCTACATACCTCCTCCTGTGTTCTTAGCGCAAAGGCAATCGGGAAGAATGTGGGGATTGCTATAGGAGGGGGCTGGCCCGCACCAGTAGCATTTCCAGGGGATGTGGGGGGGGGGGCTGAGCCTGCATAGACAATGCTTTCTTTGTCTCTCGGTCTCTATGGCCCTTGAGCACAATCGGTTGAAGCCACTTTAACTGCAGCATCGAGGCCTCCAGAGAAAGCGAGGTGCCTTCAGAGGAGCAGCAAGGGCTGTTCAACCACCCTCCTTCCACAGCAATGAAAACTCACTTCTTTGTCGTTGGCAAGCTTTGTCTTCGGAGTATAGGAGCCTGGAGGTATACAGGTCGTGGCACTGGCCTTTCCAAAGCATGCCGTGATCATCTGAAGGGGGCTCCTGAATTTAGAGAATTGACTGCCCTCTTCGTTTTATCCACACGATGAATAATTTTAGATGCCTCAATTAGCTCCCCACTTACAGCACAATCTTATGCGTGATTATTCGGAAGTACATTTCACGGTGAATGCAGCACTACTGGTCCAAGGCCTTGGAGGCAGGCCAAATGCTGCTGCTGCCTTGTACCTGGTAACTTGCCAGTCTCTGCTGCCTGGACTGGAAAAGGAAAGAAGGGGATGGAAGCGAAGTGGTGGGCAGAACTTCTAGCTCCCCACTCTCCTCCACACTTCTTTAGTTCACCCCCCTTCCCTTTCCAAGCCAGGGAGTTAGAGGAAGAGGAGGAGCAATGGAGGCAGATGGGTAGACAGAAGTGAACACCCCCATCAATGTGCTGCCTGAGACAACAGGCTCAGTTGACCTCACACATGGGCCAATCCTGGCTCAACAGGACTTACTTCCAGGTAATAAGAACATAAGAACACAAGAACATCCCCACTGGATCAGGCCATAGGCCCATCTAGTCCAGCTTCCTGTATCTCACAGCGGCCCACCAAATGCCCCAGGGAGCACACCAGATAACAAGAGACCTGCAAGGCTTCCTGGGAATTGTAGTTAAGAACATAAGAACAGCCCCACTGGATCAGGCCATAGGCCCATCTAGTCCAGCTTCCTGTATCTCACAGCGGCCCACCAAATGCCCCAGGGAGCACACCAGATAACAAGAGACCTCATCCTGGTGCCCTCCCTTGCATCTGGCATTCTGACATAACCCATTTCTAAAATCAGGAGGTTGCGCATACACATCATGGCTTGTACCCCATAATGGACTTTTCCTCCAGAAACTTGTCCAATCCCCTTTTAAAGGCATCCAGGCTAGACGCCATCACCACATCCTGCGGCAAGGAGTTCCACAGACCGACCACACGCTGAGTAAAGAAATATTTTCTTTTGTCTGTCCTAACTCGCCCAACACTCAGTTTTAGCAATGTCCCCTGGTTCTGGTATTATGTGAGAGTGTAAAGAGCATCTCCCTATCCACTCTGTCCATCCCCTGTCCATCCCAGGTCTTACAACCTGATCCGATCAGGCTTACCATCCAACCTTACCACTTGGTCCAGGTGTCATAAAAAGTGCCATAAGGCACTCTGGCACCAGTGGTAAGGCTGCGTTGCCCATTGGGGGAAGACACATTGGGGAAGTGCTGGGTGGTTAGTATTGCTGCTGTTCAGAGATGAGGCTTTTCGGTGGGGGGGGGGAGGAAGGTGGGGGGAGGATGGGCTGGAGGGAGGATCAGGCCCAGGAAGGGAGCAGAGATGGTGGCAGAGGCTGCTGCAGAATTTTAACCTCCCTCCTGAACCACAGAGACTGACATGTCTCCTTGGTTCTGTGCCTGTTCAATAGCAGATTTGCGTAGATTCTTTGGGGCTGCCTGGGCTCAACATGGGGTAAGGGAACCACTGTTCTCTTACCCCAAGGAAAGCTCCAGGAGCTTCCCTGGCCCCATAGGAAACAGTGCTGGCCGTTTTGGCACTGCTGTCTTCCTAGGTGCCAGAGAAGCATCTGATTGGGCCCTAGATCACTTTTTTTTCTAACTGAAAGACACTCAGACGCTTTAACCTCTCCTTGTAGGAAATGTTTGTCCAGATTAGCTGCAAGCATCCTAAAAGCCAGAACATGCCAAAGAATCCATCCATGTGAAATTGACCCATGGGTGGACCTCTGCTTAGCTCCTGCGCAGCTCCTGAAAGCTTCCTAGAACCCAAATGTTGTGAGTTTTATGAAGCTTTTTTCATTGCCTTCCCAACTCCTTGATCTCTCACCTTCAAGTGAAAGAGCCAGAGAAAGCATCTCTTGAAACCAAAGAAAAGGTCACCCCAATAGCAAGCAAAAGTACTTAGTGGATGTTAGAGAAAGCAGAGGAAGTGTATGCAGCTGGCCAGAAATAGACTGGCCGTTAGTCACACTATCTGCCAACATCCTCTGTTGATGATGTATGTATTGGCAATCTTCAGTCTCGAAAGACTATGGTATCGCACTCTGAATGGTGGTTCTGGAACAGCGTCTAGTGTGGCTGAAAAGGCCGATTTGGGAGTGACAATCCCTTCCACACCGGGAGCAAGTGCAGTCTGTCCCTGGTCTGTCTCCCTGGCTATGGGCCTTCCTTCTTTGCCTCTTTGCCTCAGACTGTTGGCCAAGTGTCTCTTCAAACTTCGAAAAGCCATGCTGCACAGCCTGCCTCCAAGCGGGCCGCTCAGAGGCCAGGGTTTCCCACTTGTTGAGGTCCACTCCTAAGGCCTTCAGATCCCTCATGCAGATGTCCTTGTATCGCAGCTGTGGTCTACCTGTAGGGCGCTTTCCTTGCACGAGTTCTCCATAGAGGAGATCCTTTGGGATCTGGCCATCATCCATTCTCACGACATGACCAAGCCAACGCAGGCGTCTCTGTTTCAGCAGTGCATACATGCTAGGGATTCCAGCACGTTCCAGGACTGTGTTGTTAGGAACTTTGTCCTGCCAGGTGATGCCGAGAATGCGCCGGAGGCAGCGCATGGAGGAGAAAAAATTTAGTGGTGATGAGTGGCGATGAAGGGGCTGCCAGCTGGGGCCAAGTCTGCTGATCAAAGACAAAAAAAGATGAGTTAGACAGCATATTTAGAACAAACTGAAGAGGAGTTTGCTGGTAGACACACCACTAGAGTCAGAGAACTGGGCTCCTGAATCTTGCAGGTGTTACTTGTCCTGTAAAGAAAATGCCAGCCCCTCTCACCTCTTCCCTTCTATCTTTTCAAATCCAGAAAGTGGTAGGAAGAGGACTGGCGACTGTCTCAATCAGCCTCACAGAGAGGCCGGCTCTGCTGCTCTATAAACAATACAGCAACATGATCCTTTGAATCAGATTATCTAAACTGGCGATAGGAAACAAAATGATGCCAAATATTCTAAAACTGACATGCATACTGTACATTTTTTGGGGTGTGTGTGTAAATTTATATAAATATATACACAAAACAATTAATAACATTCTTTTCTGTATCGCAAAGAAATGCCTGCATACATTTCATGTGGAATTTTTGTTGGCCATTAAAATATATTTATTTTAGCTGGGATTTAGTGGTTGGCAACCTTCAGTCTCCAAAGACTATGGTATAAGCCTACAGCACCCAGTATTCCCTGGCGGTCTCCCACCCAAGTACTAACCAGGCCTGACCCTGCTTAGCTTCCCAGATCATGGTATAAGCCTCAGTATTGGCAACCTTCAGTCTCGAAAGACTATGGTATCGCGCTCTGAAAGGTGGTTCTGGCACAGCGTCTAGTGTGGCTGATGGCGAAGTTGGAGTGTCCTCTCCAGTGCGCGAAGCCTGGGTAAAGAAGGTATGGAGGATAGGCTGTTATCCATGCAGCAAATCCCCCCTCTCCACGTCGCTGGAATGGTCCAATGGAAAGGCAGAAGCCAATACGGTTGGTTCCAGCGGCGTCGCAGGAGTTGCCAGAACGTGACTGTGTTCAGCCATGAACTGCCTAAGGGACTCCGGCTCCTGATTTTGCCTCGAGGTTGACTCCTGAAGCCTTTTCCAGAACTGGATGTAGCCACAAGGCAGTGGAGGTTTGAGGTCAGAGTTTCCTTCTCTTAGATGAGCTGCCTTCCTAGGCTGACGAGTCCCATCTACCCGGTGGCTGTTTAGTCGCCTCTTACGACAAGTACAGCCAAACTGAGGGCCTATTCTTAGCCCCCAGCCCCCAGGGAAATAAGGTATAAGGAAATAGGGAAATAGGGTATAAGCCTACAGCACCCAATATTCCCTGGCGGTCTCCCACCCAAGTACTAACCAGGCCTGACCCTGCTTCACTTCCCAGATCATGGTATAAGCCTACAGCACCCAGTATTCCCTGGCGGTCTCCCACCCAAGTACTAACCAGGCCTCACCCTGCTTCGCTTCCAAGATCAGACAAGATCCAGCATGCAATAGGGTCAGGGAAAAGACAGTTTGGGCTAGCCAGAGATTAGGGACATGAGAAGCAGAGGAGGGAAAATCCTGAATAAAGATGAAGGTTTTAGATCACTATACCAGTGGTTCCCAAACTTTTTCAGATGGTGGCTTCCTTGAGCTACTGGGCCATTGGCCACGAGTCCCCATTAGGGCTGTATACGGTGGCAGGATTTTTGTGAAGATTCCATGGCTCCCCAGCTGGTTTTTGCTTACAGTTTGGGGACCTCTGCACTATGCTGATGTTCATACACAAAAATTAATTGTGTTCCATAGGATTTTACTCCCAGGAGGAAAGTATATATAGGACTGATAGGTATATGTAAAATTTCTGGGAAGTCAGTCCTATTGAATTCAGTGAGGCTTGCTTATGTGTAAGACGTGTAGAATTGCACGATCATCTGCCTAGCTTGTGAAAAATCTAACCTGAATTATAAAAAAATTAAAATGGTCAATTGATGAAATTGTATGGTGGACTAATTAGGTGGCTGAACGGCAGACGATTAATGGGTTTCCTCAAGAGTAAATCAATGTGCAGGCCGCCCAAATCCAGTGGGTGCTTTTGTACAGTTGCTGAAGGAAATGTAAATAAGTAGGCGGTGAGAGCCTGTGTCAGGTCACTTGCAAAGGTCATCTGGAACATTCTCTCTCGAGTCCTTCTCGCAGCAATGCGGCTGAACCAAAAGGGCCTTAAAACAAATATCCTCTTAACTTGCAGCCCCATCTTTCTCAGGGACATGCAGCGGGTGAGGCAGAGCCTCCCCACCGGAGTCCCGTGCATAGCATATGGGTTGTGTGTGCTTGCACACCTCACACAGTGGCAGTGGTGCTTTTTGAAAGACTCCAGTGGGGAGGCTCTGCCTCACCTGCCTCCCCGCCCACCACATGTCCCTGACCTTTTTTCCTTTCTTTTTGGAAAAAAACTTGCAGGTTCTCCCACCCCCAAGCAGATATATCTTAGTTTCTCTTTGTAGTGGTCTTGAAAACATACATCTTCATTTCTGTTGGCAATTGTTTTGTTCATTTTCCTATAGTGTTATTAAGTGTATTTTTTTCCTGCAAAAAAATGGATAAAAAATGTTTAAAAACTTGCAGCTCCACCTATAAAACTGGGCCCTGCAAAAGCCTGAGTTTTGCTTTTTGCTGGTTGAGGCTCACAGCCCTAATAATAAAATATACGCCAAAATGAAGGCTGGAACCCTACACCCTGAACAGCAATTGGTGGTTTGCTACTGAGTTCAGCATGCACTGGGTGGGGATTTGGTCTCTGGGTTCCTTCATCTGAACAGGAGGAGCTGCTGTGAGCAAGAGCTGTGGTTGCAGATCCTGGAGTGTGGAGAAGGAGAAAGGGCAGGAAGTTGGTTTCCTGCCCCATGTCTGCCAAGCACAGCCCCATGTGGTGGCTGTTTGCAGCTAGACATGAGGTCATTGGGCATCGCCTCAGCAGGATGACGCAGGCAGCCTATTCTTGTCCCTTCCCTGTGTTGGAAAACAGAAAGTTTCTTCTATATACAGAAACAAAACCTCACTTCCAAATTAGCTCAGGGTGTGGCGGTCCAGTGTGATTCATGGGGAAAGGAGAGGTGTTGCAGGATAGCTCCTGATGGGCAAGGACAGAGGAATGAGACAAGGGGAACCCAGTGCTAAGGATGGGATGGGATTTTATTGGGGGCAGGGGGAAATCCATGCAAACATCAGGATCAGGCAGAATCACATCTGTATCCTTCTGAAGTTGTATGGAACTTCACAGACAGGGCCGGCCCATCCGTGAGGCCGACTAAGCAGGTCATCTCAGGCCACCGATTAGCAGAGGCACCCATGTCCATCCGTCCACTCTCTCCATGCTCTTCTGCCCAGTCCCTGGGCTGGAAAATGAAGGAAGAGATGGCAAGGAACAGTGGCATAGCTGGAAGGAGTGTCACCCCAGGGCACACATTCCAAGGCTGCCCACTTATCTGTAACCCTCTGAACGTGACTGGAGCTGCGCGTGGCCTCCCCAGGCCTCAGAAGGCCTTCTAAGGCCTGGGGAGGTCGTGCCTCAGAGCAGCCTCCATGCCACTCAGAGCAAGGCCTGCTGAAGAGAGTGGCCTTGCTCCAAGTGGCTCGGCTGTGGTGGCATTGCCCTCCCCCATAGAGTGATGCCCAGGGTCACAGCATCCCTGTGACCCCCCGCCCCAGCTATGCACCTGGCGAGGAAGAGGAAGTGTGGAGCAGAGTGTTGGGCTAGAGCTAATTTTTTCTCTTTGAAAAGGTATTTCAGCACATTGTGAAATTTAACAGCTGAAATAAAACTACGTAGACCGCATCATACTGGGGCAGAGCCTAGAAAATTGGGACTGTCCCTGGAAAATGAGGATAGTTGGAATTTACATGTACCGCTGTATTTGCTAAAAATAAATCACTGTATACCCAAGAAAATCTGTGTACATTTCAGTTCCTCAGTGATGAGTAAAGCAGTCCTGCATAAGGAATAGCTTCCCCCGATTCTCTTCCAGGAAAGTCCTATGCTTGTCTGCTTAGAAGCAGGTCCCACTGAATTCAGTGGGATTTATCCCCAGGTGAACATGTAGGACTGCAGCCTAAATTCCTTTTCCAAAAGCTCTGGACCTAAATAACCCATGTCCTCTGAATACAAATCAAGGTGAGCCATCATCTCAGGCAAGATGCACAACTTCACATATGGTGGTTTGTTTTAATCTTGTAGGGAAATCTGCATTCTGAGGGGGTTTCTTGCTTCTTTGGGAGCACCATAGCTCAGCAACCTCTGAACCAAGCCCTCACACTCTCACCTCCACTCCTGGAATCAGATATCCCAGATGGAAAATCAGTGTAACGACCTTACAATATTAAAATTATGGGTACTCTATTAGTGATCCTGTCTTTGTGGCAATATTAAAATTATGGGTAATCTAATAATGATCCTGTCTTTCCCCTGGGGGCTGGGGATAAGAATAGGCCCTCAGTTTGGCTGTACTTGTCCTAAGAGGCCACTAAACAGCATGCCCGGGTAGATGGGACTCAATAGTCTGGGAAGGAAGCTCATCTGAGAGAAGGAAAACTCTGATCCCAAACCTCCACTGCCTTGTGGCTACATCCAGTTAAGGAAAAGGCTACAGGAGTCAACCTCGAGGCAAAATCCGGAGCCGGAGTCCCTGAGGCAGTTCATGGCTGAACACAGTCACGTTCTGGCAACTCCTGCGACGCCGCTGGAGCCAACCGTATTGGCCTCTGCCTTTCCATTGGACCATTTCAGCGACGTGGAGAGGGGGGATTTGCTGCATGGGTAACAGTCTATCCTCCATATCTACTTTACCCAGGCTTTGCGCACTGGAGAGGACACTCTGTTCCAGAACCACCATTCAGAGCGTGACACCATGGTCTTCCGACACTGAAGGATGCCAACAACACTTTGTGGCACACAAGAGAATAAGAACGGGAAGTGAGCATCCCCCTCTATTTTTGCCACAACCAGCCACCAAACAGTAAGAACTCCCTTTGGTGGTCAACCACAGAAGTGAGCTGTCTGGTGAGGTTCCACCAAGGATGGAAGGAGGTGCCGGCAAGCCTCTTGTCTCAATCTCAATCATAACATTCTCCTCTCTTCATGAACCGCACAGCCCAATCCTCACTAAATTCCCACATGGTGATGTAGCAGCAACATCAGGGGCTGTGCTGCATCCCACAAGGGAATTTTGGCTGCTGGAGGTCTCCTTGAGGTAAGGGGACATTTGTCCCCTTGCCCATGGGTAAGCCCCAACAGCTGTAATAGGTCAACTTGGAAATGTTGCTGGTGCAAGTCTGAGCTGATCAGGGTTGGCAATTCACTGATCAACCCCCCCCCCTTTTCTTGGATCTGAAAAAAGAAGAGGAATGGAATGGAGGAGAGTGGCAGGCTCATGCATTTCTCCTCCCTTCCACACTTCCTCTCTGGTTCTCTTGTGCTTTTCAAATCCAGGGAGTAGGAGGAAGGGTGGTGGAAGCTGGCACACTGCTGGGGGAACATTTTGTGTGGCACTTCAGGTACTGGGAGGTCTTGTGTCAGCCCTGGCTGGCCTCCAAGCACACAGGTAAGTGCACTGCTTTTGTATACAGCAGGGGTGGTCAAACTTTCAACCTTAGGGATCCTGGACCTTTAACAGTTGTGTAGGAGAGAGAATTTCTGCAGATGTAGCTTCTCATTTGTGAGATGACAAGCTGCACCTGCTGCAATTCCGTCTTCTGTACAATTGTTAAAGGTCCAGGATCCCTAAGGTTGAAAGTTTGCCCACCCCTGGACAGGATGGGGACATAAACAGCCATTCACATGAGGCCAGTAAGAATTCCCTTCCAGATGTACTAGGAGCAAAGGATGGAAAAGAGGGATGTCTTTCCTCCCCATGTCAAAATTGACTTCTGAGTAGACATGCACAGGCTTGGGCTGTAGATGCGCAGCAGGAAGGGAAGTAGGACTTGCAATCCTATGCACCTTTCTCTGGGAGTAAATCCCATTGAACACAATGGAATTTACTTCTGAGTAGACATGCATAGGCTTGGGCTGTAGATGGGAAGCAGGGCTGCAATCCTGTGCACCTTTCCCTGGGAGTAAATCCCATTGAATACGGGTGGGTCGCAGGCCCTATGGGTGGGTCGCAGAAGACCCTCTTCTACCACCCTCTGCATCACACCCTTCTGCGCCTTCGCTTTGCCACCCTCCCACCAGCGATGCTTGCCAGAGGAAGAACAGCTGCAACGAAACCACGCCCCAAACCACGCCCCTATGCAAATTTAAACCACTCCGCTTTGACAGCTGGGCCCCGCCCCATCTGCCTGCCTGCAGACCAAAGCGCGCGCGAGGCACGCCCCCTCCTCCACTTCTGTCGGCGGTTGGTCCATTTAGTCCACGCCCCCTTCCCAAAGTCCCCGCCCCTCGATATAAAAAGCCACGCCACGCCTGCCGCCCTCCTCAGTTGCGGTCTCCGCCTCTCGCGGCGGAGCTGAAGGGGAGTTGCAGTGCAGTGTCCGAGCATGGCGCTCTCGGTGCCGGTCAACGGCGTGAAGGAGGGCGGCGACAGGGAGCCGCTCATCGAGCTCTTCGTCAAGGTAAGGGGGCTCTTGGGTGGGGGTGCCTGAGCCAGTTCTGGGCATGTCCACTCGAGAGTAAGTCCCATTGGCTATAAACGGACTTACTCCTGGGTAAGTGTGGCTAAGATGGTAGCCTAACATGTCTATTCACAAGTAGCCCCATTGACTATAATGGGGCTTACTTCTAGGTAAGTGGGGGTAGAGTTGCAACCTAGCAGCCCTTGGACATGTCTACTTGGAAGTAAGCCACACTGACTGCAGTGGAACTTACTCCTAGGTAAGTGTGGACAGTATTGCAGTCTAGCAGCCCAATTCTGGGCATGTCTACTTAGAAGTAAGCCCCATTGACTATAGTGGGACTTACTCCTAGGTAAGTATGAGTAGGATTGCAGCCCAACAGCCCAGTCCTAAGTATGTCTACTTGAAAGTAAGCCCCATTGACTATAATGGGACTTACTTCTGGGTAAGTGTGAATCGTCTTGCCATCTAACAGTCAAATCATAGGCTTGTCTATTTGGAAGTCAACCCCATTGACTCTAATGGGACTTACTCCTAGGTAAGTGGATAGGATTACTTCTGGGTGTGGATAGGATTACTTCTGGGTGTGTCTTGCCATCTAACAGCCCAATCCTAGGCATGTCTACTTGGAACTAAGCCCAATGGATTATAAAGGGACTTGCTCCTAAGTAAGTGTGAATAGGATTGCAGCCTAACAGCTGAATCCTTGGCATGTCTACTCAGAAGTAAGCTCCGTTGACTATAGTGGGACTTACTCCTAGGTAAAGGTGGAGAGGATTGGAGCCTCAGCTTGCCTCTTCTTCTGCTGGGCTCAGCTCAGTTCCCTTCCAGACTTCTCTATCTCCACCTTCCTTGCCTGCTCCTCAGTGAGGGCATCTGCTTGACCTGCCCTCTTTCCTGGCTAGTTCAACCTCATCAGCACCAGCTGGTGAAATTGAAGCTGGATGCTGCTGCCTCTGCATAAGCAGGCCCACTGAACTCCAGCCCTACTCCATCTGAGGAGTCTTCCTCACCCCCCCAGCCTTCTCCTCCATCATGGCTCCAGGCTTGCTCCAGGGTCCCCTGCAGATTCTGTCCTCCTCATCCCCCTCCCCTTTTAAGTCAATATTTTTTGGGGGGAGAAAACATTCCATCTTTAAAGCTCCAGACTTTGCAAGACAACAAATGGTGTTAATTAAAAACAAAAAAGAAAAACAACAACAAAGAATCAACAAAAAGTAAGAGGGGAGGAGGTGTGTCTTGAAAGGACTGCAGTGGAAAAGTGGTAGAAATCCAGTAGAGAACATAAGAAGAGCCCTGCTGGATCAGGCCAAAGGCCCATCCTGTTCAGCTTCTGGCATTTCATAGTGGCCCACCAGATGCCCCTTTGGAGCACACCACAAGAGGCCTGCATCCAGTTGCCCTCCCTTGCACCTGGCATGCTGAGATAGCCAAGACTTGTAACTTGTGATGGACTTTTCCTCCAAAAATTTGTCCAATCCCCTTTTAAAGGTGTCTAGGCTAGACGCCAGCACCACATCCTGTGGCAAGGAGTTCCACAGACCGACCACACGCTGAGTAAAGAAATATTTTCTTTTGTCTGTCCTAACCCGCCCAACACTCAATTTTAGTGGATGTCCCCTGGTTCTGGTGTTATGTGAGAGTGTAAAGAGCATCTCCCTATCCACTCTGTCCATCCCCTGCATAATTTTGTATGTCTCAATCATGTCCCCCGAGGCGTCTCTTTTCTAGGCTGAAGAGGCCCAAACGCCGTAGCCTTTCCCCATAAGGAAGGTGCCCCAGCCCCGTAATCATCTGAGTCGCTCTCTTTTGCACCTTTCCTATTTCCACTATGTCTTTTTTGAGATGCGGCGACCAGAACTGGACACAATACACCAGGTGTGGCCATACCATAGATCTTGCTATCTGCTGGGGGTGTGTAAACCTCAGTTGGGTTTCTCTTTTCCCCCTTCAAGCCATGCAGTCCTCAGGGTTACTCATACTCCTGTGTGTCCAACCCTCCCCCCTCCACCAAGGACTGAGCGGCTCTGGGCATCCTTCCCACTGGGGCTGTGTCCTCTAAGTGGGAGGCCCGCGGTGGTGAACTGAGTGTCTCAATAGTTCTGGGACAAAGGGCAGCTCTAGTTCGGCAATCACTGCATTAGAATGGATCCTGTAACTTTAGTGAATTTAGTGAACTGAATTTAGTGCTGCCTCTGACCTTCTATCCCCAGTTGGATACAAAGCCTGGGAAACACATCTCCACCCTATGGGGCAAGTTGGTTCAGTGTGAATTTCTGCATTCCCTTTCTGGTCTCTTGGAAATCCAACCTGGGAAATCCAGCCTTTGGGCTGTCATCCTTATCACCTGCCCTGGTGTAGAGGATTCTGCTCCTGGCATACCTTAACCCATTTCTGCCCGACCCACAGGTATACACATTTGGTCCCTGTTGCATATATGCAACCTTGAGCAGAAATGCCTTAAGTTCCCATCTGGTGCAAGTCCTGCCCTTTACACGAAGTGCCTTAGCCAGAGGTTATACCTAGAGATGGTTGTAAATACAAATAATTGTATTTTTCTCAGAAGTAAACCCATTGTGTTCAATATGGTTTACTCACTGGAAACAAATGCCTTTACCTGAAACCTACTTTGTGCATATCCAGTGAGTAAGCCCTTCCATTGGTACATCATTCAGGGGTAAGGCTGGGTTAATGATTGTGTTGAGAGTATCTTTGCTTGTACAGTATCTGTTGGTGGATAAATATTCTTGCTCTCTTTATACTCTTAGGAAAACTTGTCCTTTTTTGTTTGTGGCTTTGTGTGTTATCTGATGGGAAAAGGAGCGCAGTATACAGGTTTTCTGCTACCAAAAGATGCCTGGGGTTGTATCTCCAGCTCTGCTATCCTTATGCATGTTCACACTTGTGCTTCTCTGGTTCTGATCCATTCCTGGATTCTGGGACGCAAATGTGTGGTCAGTTGGTTAGCCTTCCTCCATGTAGTGGTACCAGAAACTATTTAAAAAAAAGGAATTAAATTCTGGGTTGGTGCAGTGCCGGAAGGTTGGCGTTCCACTCTGCCTTTCACCTGATCTCTGAAGTGGCTCTCTTCTGGAATAAAAAAGACCTCCCTTTGGGTGCTGCATCTCTAGTCAACCACAGTCTTCCCTCCTTATCTCCCCTGCCCCAGCATTCAGCCTGACTTTTAGTGGCTTTGGTAGAAGAAGAAAGGGGTTTTTGGCTATGTGTTCCAAGTCCCAGAGAACCTTCACCTGCATGACTAGAAACCAGTTCATTGTTTATTGACCATTAGCAAACCAGTTTTCCACTGTGGAGCATGTCGGTACTATGAAATGAGAATATTTTGAAAGGGTCTTCTGCATGGCAAAGCTGGTTCAATGGCAAGTCTCCACCCTTCTGTTTCTGATAGTTGCCTCTTGAAGCTCTTTGGTTTTGCATCTTGGCTAGGAGTACATGAGCTGTTGGGCATCATTTTCAGAGGGTTAGGTTGTTTTGCATGTGCTTTTTATAAAAGCCGCCACTTGTAGTCCTGCCGTAGTCCTTCGAAAAGCAGCAGTGCCACCTTGGGAGGTGCACAATCACTCACGACCCAAGTGCTTTGCACATGGGTTGTGAGTGCTTGCATGCCTCCCACAGCGGCAGTGCTGCTTTTGAAGGACTATGGTGAGGAGGCTCTGTCTCCCCACCCACCACATGTCCCTGGTTTCCAGGATCTTCCAGGAACAACTAACTGCATTTACAATGGTACTCCCACTGACCTTACTGGGCTAACTTCCATAAATCCACCTTGTTGACTCAGCCGTTCATGCGCTTTCCCTTCATGCTTTCTCGGTTACCTGCATTCCTTCCTGCCTTCTGGCTCAGGAAGCCATTCTGAGGTGTTAAAGGGTTGCCCCAAGGCTTTCGGGGGGTCATGACTTTGTGCAACAATTGTGCCTAACAGTGGGGTTTCCAGAATGGTTCCCGTTGGTAAGCAACACATACCTGTACTTTAAAATGTAATGACATTTTGTATGTGTCCTCAACCTCAAGGCTTGCCTTGTTTTGAGGTCATATCCTAATATTCTGGCTTTCATTCAACATTGTATTTTGGAAAGCCTTTTTTTTTTCCTACTCAAGAGTTCTGTCCCTTGTGGCCTGCTAGTCTTTTCCTTTGCATCCTTCCTTGCTTCTGACACACCCCCTCCACACCATCTGACACACAAGGGCCATAGCTGAGAGCAGAAGTCTTGAGCAAGGGGGCGGAGGTTGGATGAGGCATTGGCATGAAGTCATGTTCTCCTGAAGTTACTGCTTCATGCAGGCCGTGCATAATCCCTGACTCACTTGCTCTTGAAAGTGGTGCAAATAGGGTTGGGTTGAGGAGTTCCTCCTTCCACTTCTACAGAACCAGGATTTTCAGAGGAACTTCTTGTAGCCGAGGGAGAAAGCATTGACCCTTTAAAAATATACTGATTTTTTGAGTGTCTCATGTCTCTGACTCATAAGCTAGAGGCATCAACTCACGGCCTGTTCCTTCGTCCTCATCACTTAAGGTCTGCCATCTTGCAGCATAGCCCTGAGGTAACTTGGTGCCCCAGGGTTGCATCTCTTACCCCATTTTTACTCCCTGAAATTATGGAGAAGTGGCAATGAACGGATGTCTTGGAAACAAGGAGACAACCACCTTACTCTTGTCTTGGTGTATTTGGGCTCACCCCATGACTTGGGACTAGAGCAGTGAGTCTTTAAGACTTGAGCACAGTGCAAAGTCAACTTTAGTCCTGCTTACCATAGGACAGAAGGCCCTGTTGAAGGAAAGAGGCTTCTGGACCCTTCTGTACGCAGTGGGTTATTTGCAATGCATGCACTGGTTTGGAGAATTTGACTGGGAAATGCTTAAGGGCCCCAGTGTGGAGTTAACCCATTTCTGCCCAGCCCACAGGTGTACACATTTGATCCCTGTGGCCTATATTCAACGTTGGGCAGAAATGACTTAACCAAGACCACCTTATATTGCACTGCTTGGACTGAACATTGGCTCCCCACCTGAGCAGTGGTATTCTTTGGCAGGGAGAGGGAGCTATGGTAAAATTACAGTCTGGGCTCAATCCTTATAACTCTCGCACAGAACTTTCTGAACGGAAGAACCTCATTGTTACCTTGGAAACTATCCAAAGCTGAGGGGTAGTGGTGCAAGTCTGTTGCAGCAAAAACAAGAGTCCTGTGGTTGACACATTTTTTAAAAGACTGATAGATTTTTATGGGTTCATAAACTTCTGAGAAATGGAAGGCCACTCTATCCGATATCTGGCAGCTGCTGCCAATCCAGTGTTGTACATTAAGTCAGACTTGTTAATATCTGCTACCTTTGTGACTATATAAGCAAAATTACTGTGCACCTAATGTGTAGGCTTGCCTGGTAATAACACTCATGTTTAGAATATTAGCATAATTGCCACTTTATTCATGAATCCAGTAATAGTGCATGTGGCTAATGTCCTTAGGCGTCACAACTATTCTACCCCACCCCTGGCTGAGCAACCCCCCTTTATACAGTGTTGGCAGAACATTCCAGGCTATGCCCATATAAGAGCATGGGGTCTGTTGGTCCAGGTGTTCCCCCCCAGGCTGTCCTCAGATGGTTTTCCTGCCTTGTCACACAGTCTTTTTTCCTGCCAAAACACATTAACTATTTAGCACCCATGTACATCACACTGTTTCAAGATGGGGTAACTTTTGTCTATCCATGAAGCCTTGTGACTGGGCAGGGACGCTGTGATCAGCTTCAGAAAAGGCTATTCCCTCTTTCCTTCTAGGTCAGTTGGTCCCAAACTTTTTAGCACTGGGACCCACTTTTTAAAATGCCAGTCTACCGGGATCCACCCAGGTTTATAAGACTAGAAAGAAATAATAGTTTTACTTATGTACACTTAACCAGAAAATTATCTCTCTATATTTACATGTTTGCAAACTGTAGGACCTCCATGCAGGGCAATTCTGATTTTTGGAAAGCCTCAGGGCTTGAGGCAATTAGTTATCTGATCCTTCCATCACCTGTGTTTTCATTGGAGGCTCTGCTCAACTGCTGTGGGACCCACCAAAAATCAGGTCACAACCCACCAGTGGGTCTTAACACACAGTTTGGGAATCACTGTTCTAAGTTGTCCTGGAAATGACAAGCATACATGTTTGAGCATCGCGCAGGTCAGGAAAGCTCTCTGTTGGCTAGTAACATTGGTGGCCGTTTTCATGGCTGGCTTTTGCTGCTGTAAGCCGACCATGTGGACCAAAGAAACAGAATATGTGCCTAATGCAACTTGCTTTAGTGCGAGCTAAACAAACGCATCGGTAAAGCAGCTACCACATTTTCCAGACTCACAAAGAGAGTCTGGTCCAACAAGAAGTTGATGGAACATACCAAGATCCAGGTCTACAGAGCTTGCGTCCTGAGCACACTTCTGTAATGCAGCGAGTCATGGACTCTTCGCTCACAACAGGAGAGGAAACTGAACGCTTTCCACATGCGCTGCCTCCGACGCATTCTCAGCATCACCTGGCAGGACAGAGTTCCAAACAACACAGTCCTGGAACGAGCTGAAATCCCTAGCATGTATGCACTGCTGAAACAGAGACGCCTGCATTGGCTCGGTCATGTTGTGAGAATGGATGATGGCCGGATCCCAAAGGATCTCCTCTATGGAGAACTCGTGCAAGGAGAGCGCCCTACAGGTAGACCACAGCTGCGATACAAGGACATCTGCAAGAGGGATCTGAAGGCCTTAGGAGTGGACCTCAACAGGTGGGAAACCCTGGCCTCTGAGCGGCCTGCTTGGAGGCAGGCTGTGCAGCATGGCCTTTCCCAGTTTGAAGAGACACTTGGCCAACAGTCTGAGGCAAAGAAAGAAGGCCCATAGCCAGGGAGACAGACCAGGGACAGACTGCACTTGCTCCCGGTGTGGAAGGAATTGTCACTCCCGAATTGGCTTTTTCAGCCACGCTAGATGCTGTTCCAGAACCACCTTTCAGAGCACGATACCATAGTCTTTCGAAACTGAAGGTTGCCAACCCAACTATGGTGCTTTTCCTCCTGGCTGTGATTGACAGCTGTTGTAGTTGATGGGAGCAGGGCATACTGGGTTGCATGAAGCCAGTGGGTGCCGCTCTCCTACCTTGTAGTTCAGTGATGTCTCCTGTAGTGCTTTTCACCCAGTGCTTGACTCTGCCGCTGCACTTTTGGACACGAGACTGTATGTGACTGTCGCTTGTGAGCCTATCCTAGCCAAGATGGTCCTATCTTGGATGGACTCTGCCAGTGTGATGGTTAGAGTAAAGCAGTTGTGTGACTTATATTCACAAAGAATAACTGCATTCAGGGTCTGGATGCAGTAACTCCTTAGGGAATTTAACATGTTGCAGAGACCTGCAAGTGGTTGGCTAAAAATCTGCTTAGTGTGCCGGGAGTGGGAAAACAGATGGGCCTTACTAGTTCCCAGTGTGCAAAGTGGTTAAGTGCAATCATTGCAACTTCTGTGGTGTCTGTGAAAGCAAAATATTTATACTGGGCTGCTATAATTCATGGCCTTTTCCTGCTCTGAAGCATATTTGCAAAGAGCCCCAGGCGTACCGTTGAAATACAGCAGTGCTTGTAGCACTTAAGCGGGTGGTCTATGGTAATGAATAACCCAAGTTTGTGCCATCCCACCTATGCCTCTGGGGGTCTGCATACAGCTTGCTCCCTCGCAATGCAAATATTTGCTGTCTTAAATGCTGATTAAGCAGAAGGAGCTAATATATCTCATTCCCTAAGAGCTTCCTAGCAGGTTTGCATGTATAATTGATAAAGGGAGGATTGCTTCCAGAGTCTAGTTGCAATATTTAAAAGACTGAGTGGAATCTTAAAGTCTGGAATAGGGGCAATGGAATAGGGGTTATTTTTGTGTGTTGCTGGGATAGAGCATGTGCCAGACCAAGGAAAGCTACATTCTAAGATGCTGTTATGCGTTAAGTCTTTAATGCGCAGAGTGCAAGTGATACATCACAACATTGTGAGGTTGATTATAGCTCCCTAATTCAGGCATCTGAAGCTCTTGTCTTGGCTGGATTTAAATCGTATCTTCAGGTCAAAGTAACACTACTCCTAGAAAACACTTGACACTCTCAGGTTCTGAGTGTGTAGGTGCAAAACAAATTATACACATCTAGCTGTGCACAGTGATGTGGATTTTCTGGTGTCTGAAATGGATTGGGATCTTAACATGTATGTCTGACTGGCACATGCTGCTGTGAGCTTTGTGCTCTCCAGTGTTTTTAATTAGCCAAAAGTATTTAAACTGAAATAATCAATGGGGGGGGGGGAATTCAGTAATGCACACTTATTCAAACAAATGCCAAGCTTAATTTGGGAATTCTTATTGGACTACTTGTAAATATTTTGACACAAGGCATTTTGCTAGCATGAACATCAGTGCCCTTTCTCTTTAAACAATGCAAGGAAGTGTTTGCATGCTAATTTTAGCATGCCCCCAAGAGCTATGTATTTATAAAAGTGTGAGTTCTAGGGATTGTTGCTTGAAAAAAGCTAATTACAATGTTAAACTGCCCAGTATGACTGGTATTGTAGCCCTTGATTATGCTAACGTTAGAGAACAGAGTTTTTTTAGCAGTGGCAATTCCCCCCATGCCACTGTGCATACATTTTCTGAGCATCTTTGCATCATGTGGCCAGTGTTATACTAATTTAAAACTGTTCTGCTCCTATGTGCATGGTCTCAGAGTCCATTCCCATTCAATTTTTCAGTGTTGATGCTGCCATACCAATGGGGCGTGTGTCGCATCCTGGGGAGAGGGTCATGGAGGCCTCTTCAAAGTAAGGGAATTTGTTCCCTTACCTTGGGGTTGCATTGTGGCTGCATCAGCACCAGAAAATTGAATGGGATAGGGCCCCCAGTGTAAACATGGATTCCTTTGGTGGACTTTCTGGAAGAGTTAGATGTTACTTCTGTTCTCCTGTTTACAGATTTGTTAGCAACAGTCTGTAAGTTCATCCTGTACAGATAATAATTGGGAGGTATTGCGATATCTTCTCCCACCCTGGGTGCCGACTCTCCTGCCAGGTGGTGGAAAAACTCTGAATCAAATAGAAACTCCAGAACATTAGGGGTGCAGTGAAACTGTAAGTTTGGTATGCAAAAGAATTGAAGTGGGCGTGAAGCTGCTCATTCTGTGGAAATTGGCCGATAGGAAGCCAGAGGTTTTGGCCTTTTAGAAAATGTTGATAGTAAAGTGGACTCCATTTAGACAGTGCAAATACGGTACAATAGTGCAGTGTTTCTCAACCAGTGGTGCGGGTACCACCAGTGGTACTTGAGGTGGTGCCTGGTGGTACTTGTGGGACCCCTGGGCCTCTGCCACCTGGCAGTGAGACCAGGAATGCAACACAACAGACAGTAGGATGCGTGAGTTGGTGGGCAGAGCTCCAAAGCACACCTTTCTGCACCTGAAATAGCTGCCTTGTCTACCCTGAGCCTCTTACTGGTGTTTGTAGTGTCACGTCTGGCCTCCCAACCCAGAAGTAACTGGTGGTGATGTCATCACCGGTTAACTTCTGGTGGCACTTCCAATAGGTGGACCGTGGGAAGTGGTATGGTGGAGGACAAATATTGAGAAACACTGCAGTGGTACAGTGTAAAGTGTGGACTTGTGAAACTTGGAGGAAAGAACTGCTTTTTAACATGCCATAGCATCACAAGGCGGAAAGAGACCCAAGGGTAATTCATCCCTCCTCCTCTTGACAACATCCCCAGTCCCCATGCTTAATTTTAAACTTTTTATGCACTAATTTACTCTGGATTTGAATTTATGGATTGTTTACATGCTCCATTCATGATAATTTTAAAACAGCAGGTAAGCCAATTGAGGTTTCTGGGATTGCCCTCCAAGTCCCCATTAGGGGTAATCAGATGTGGATTTTTGGTTTTCAGGCCTTACACTGGATGTCACAGCCGCTGGCCAAATAGTCCCCTGCACTCCAGATAGCTGTGTGGGAACTGGCAGGGATTAATTGGGCTGAGTGTGAATAACTGACTTGCTGCTCTTGCACAGCAATGTAAAAACAAACCCTTCCCCAAAGAATGTCCTCCATGTTGTGTGTTTTGACAGGGAACCTTGAAAGAAAAACAGAAGAGGCAGTTCATGAGTGATGTTTGTGTTTCTCTGACTGCAGCTGTTGCTGGTTATTTATCTGAGATTCTTAAAGTAACACTATCAGAATTTAAATAACTTGATATCCTGCTTTTAATTGTCCAGTTTGTTACGCAAATTGCTGTGTCAATTGTAAATTTTGATTGCAAATCGTGTTGATATGCCAGTAAAGGTTTCAGAACAACAACAACAACAACAGAAGAGGCAGGAAATAAGCAGCACGTTCATTTCTAGCTTTGCTGTCCGAAGATAATCTTATCGGAGACCTGGTTTGCCATCCAGATAATCCCATTAGGCACAGTCCTTTTGGTAGATGCAGTTCACTTGCTAAAGGATAATCTTGTACAGACCCCTTCACCTGAGCCGGAGACTCTGCTTGGAAGTGCAAGCCACATTTGCAGGGGTTGGGAATATTGAGCCTGGGGTTGGCTGTGTCCCGATCTAGCCCTGGAGGGTGGCTTCTCCAGCCCTGTCGGCATTGGGGGCACTCTTGGAAGCTGGATCCTGAAGTGTAGGAGTTGCCGTATTTGTAGTAGGCCTGGGCGATCCAGAGGCTTCATACTGCTTGCCAATTCTAGGGAGCAGTTCTGCCCAACCCCTGCTCTGTGATGTGCTTTAAGATGGCTGAGAGGACTGAATGCACAAAGGTGCAAGGGGCTCACCAGGCTGGGATTTGGTCTTAGGGCTCTTGAGGTTTCAGATCATACCTTGAGAGTCCCTGACAAGAGAAGAGATTTTGGTTTTATTATCTCCCCTGTATCTTTGACCTTAACGAAGTCCTCTGGGATGGCTTGTAGTAACTTAAAATACAGCAACGCTGAATTGCACAAGGGAAAAAAACCCAATAAAACAGGGGTGCTCAATAGGTGGATCACGATCTACCGGTAGATCGCGAGGCAAAATGAGTAGATCTGGGAGCCCTGTCTCTCCAAACTGTTAATATGTCAGTTTCATCTAGTGACTAGACGAAACTGACATATTTAGCTAAACTGACACTGAAACTGACACTTCAGCTGCTCTTCAGGCATGCAGCAACAAAACTGAGGAAACTGACTAGACTCCAGCAGGGGCTCCATACATTAAAGGGGGTGTCTGTCAGACGCTTCCTTCCCCCCTGGTAGATCTCCGGGCCTTGCTGGGTTTCAAAGTAGCTCTCGAGCCAAAAGTGTGAGCACCCCTGCAATAAAAGAACAGATTGCACACACAACTCGGCCCCTTGGCTCCCTGCAGCATCACTGGCCTGAACTCACTTGAATGGAAAAGAGGCTTGTGTTGCAGAGGCAGGAGGGGCTTGCCCATGCCTAGCCTAGCTGTTCTGAGAGCCACTCTCCCCCTTGGTAGCATGGTGAAGTCAGGGAGATGAGGACTTCCAGGACCCTTTGCGCCTGTGACACATCTGTGTGAGCTTGAGTGAGCAGCCTCTCATCGTGGGCTGGAAAGCATCATGTGCAGGTTCCTCCCAGTAGTGGCTGATTGTAAAGCATTTGGGGAGTCTTAGCACTGATGTGTGTTTCCAAACAATCTTTCAGTGTAGAAATCTGCCAGTCTTATGCACATCTGAGTTACAAGAAGCTACTGAGCTTGGTGAGTAGCAATGTCAGTGATCCATGTCACTAGTATGCTGGCAGAGGGATGAAGGAACCTTTGTCTTCCTGCTGAACAATAGCAGTCTCTCCATTGCGAGCCATGCACGGTTGTGCAGATGTGATAATTGTGGCGGACTGTGGTGCCGGTATAGCTGCATGGTTGCAGATTTGCTGAGGATGTGGCGATAATGCCGGGCAGCTTTGCAGGACCACTGAAAATGCACCAGAAGCACTTTGAACACCTGCATAGGAATTAATAGTACGTATTGTTCTGGTCCTAAGGTAGGTACCCTATGCTGATACCCAGCTGGCAGCCTATTGAAGAGCTTAGCCGTTGTCTTTAGCTCCCTGGAACAGTTGCAAAACCTCTTCGTCACGGGCTGCCTGATGTCACTTGCCGTTGTCAGAGCAGGTCTCTCCAGAATGTGAGCTTGCTCAGACTGGGCACTTGGGACTTGAGTGTTCTGGGTAAATCATGGAAGAGGAGGAGGAGCAGTGCATGTACAGAGAGCCCCAGTGTTGCCTGACACATCTCTGAACAGTTGTTGCAGGTCTGCAAAGCCAAAGGTGCATCCTGGTCTTGTGGCATTTTGGAGTTTGGCATAATCCTTGTTGGCCAAGGGTGCCATTGTGTTGCTTAGGCAAGCTTTGTTTGTGGGCAGCTGAGTGGTGGTAGGACAGAAGTGGCTTGGGCAGGCAAGTGGACATTTTATGCAAGTTCTGAAAGTGGGACACTTGGGTAAACTCATTGGGTGCTCTTAAAGTGAGCTCCAGCTAATCTTTCAGTGGGCATCTCAAGGAGGCAGCGTTAGTATGCCAAGAAGTTAGACTTCACCTGAAGTGGCTGGGTCAGGAGAGAGCCTGGCTTCTGTGGGAGGTGGGCCCGTACTTTAAGGACATGCTTGGAGTCTCGGCATCTTTTGATGTCCATCCCTGCAGTTGATGAAGCAAAGCCTACTGCATCCTCCATTTCCTGTCAACCTCAATCTAGTTTTTTCATGTGTTGAGGCTGCTGGAAGGCAGCCTGTGCATCGCTAGGTCTGTGGAACTCCTTTCCATAGGATGTGGTGACAGCATCTGGCCTGGGCGCCTTTAAAAGGGGTTTGGACAAGTTTCTGGAAGAAAAATCCATTACACGGTACAAGCCATGATGTGTATGTGCAACCTCCTGATTTTAGAAATGGGTTATGTCAGGATGCCAGATGCAAGGGAGGGCACCAGGATGCAGGCCTCTTGTTGTCTTGTGTGCTCCCTGGGGCATTTGGTGGGCCGCTGTGAGATACAGGAAGCTGGACTAGATGGGCCTATGGCCTGAGCCAGTGGGGCTGTTCTTATGTTCTTAACTACAATTCCCAGGAAGCCTTGCAGGTCTCTTGCTATCTGGTGTGCTCCCTGGGGCATTTGGTGGGCCGCTGTGAGATACAGGAAGCTGGACTAGATGGGCCTATGGCCTGAGCCAGTGGGGCTGTTCTTATGTTCTTAACTACAATTCCCAGGAAGCCTTGCAGGTCTCTTGGTATCTGGTGTGCTCCCTGGGGCATTTGGTGGGCTGCTGTGAGATACAGGAAGCTGGACTAGATGGGCCTATGGCCTGAGCCAGTGGGGCTGTTCTTATGTTCTTAACTACAATTCCCAGGAAGCCTTGCAGGTCTCTTGTTATCTGGTGTGCTCCCTGGGGCATTTGGTGGGCCGCTGTGAGATACAGGAAGCTGGACTAGATGGGCCTATGGCCTGAGCCAGTGGGGCTGTTCTTATGTTCTTAACTACAATTCCCAGGAAGCCTTGCAGGTCTCTTGTTATCTGGTGTGCTCCCTGGGGCATTTGGTGGGCTGCTGTGAGATACAGGAAGCTGGACTAGATGGGCCTATGGCCTGAGCCAGTGGGGCTGTTCTTATGTTCTTAACTACAATTCCCAGGAAGCCTTGCAGGTCTCTTGCTATCTGGTGTGCTCCCTGGGGCATTTGGTGGGCCGCTGTGAGATACAGGAAGCTGGACTAGATGGGCCTATGGCCTGAGCCAGTGGGGCTGTTCTTATGTTCTTAACTACAATTCCCAGGAAGCCTTGCAGGTCTCTTGGTATCTGGTGTGCTCCCTGGGGCATTTGGTGGGCCGCTGTGAGATACAGGAAGCTGGACTAGATGGGCCTATGGCCTGAGCCAGTGGGGCTGTTCTTATGTTCTTAACTACAATTCCCAGGAAGCCTTGCAGGTCTCTTGTTATCTGGTGTGCTCCCTGGGGCATTTGGTGGGCTGCTGTGAGATACAGGAAGCTGGACTAGATGGGCCTATGGCCTGAGCCAGTGGGGCTGTTCTTATGTTCTTAACTACAATTCCCAGGAAGCCTTGCAGGTCTCTTGCTATCTGGTGTGCTCCCTGGGGCATTTGGTGGGCCGCTGTGAGATACAGGAAGCTGGACTAGATGGGCCTATGGCCTGATCCAGTGGGGCTGTTCTTATGTTCTTATGCTATAAACGTGTATGCTAGTAATAACCTGTATAAGGAAGATCATTTTCGCCCTGGTAAGTATTTAAATAACATTAATGGGCATGTGAGGGCTATGAAAACGGGGTTCCCCCGGTGGCATAGCTGGAGGGAGTGGAGCACTCAGCCTGGCAGGGAGCCTCAGAAGGGTGGGTGAGCAGCCCCTCCTTTTGGAGCCATTTCGGAGGGGCTGCTCGCCCACCCTGCCAGGCTGACTGTTCCGCCCAACCCTCCAGCTATGCCACTGGTTCCCCCATATCCTTGGTTTCTGGATCTGTGGAAGGGTTCCTGGAGTGGATCCCCTGCAGGTACGGGGGCAGGACTGTAGATTCACAGATGGGATTCTAAACTGCTTCAGTACAGTTTCATATTCCATTTTGCTGATTTGGAATAACTGCTGTGTAAGAGGCAGACCCGCAGGCGCACTGGAAAAGTGTCTAGTTGGCCGTGACAGTGCACTTCTGTGGAAGCTGAAGGAAGAGCTGGTATAGCAGCTCAGTCTCTTCTACACCATTCAAGTCGGGCTTTCCCCTGCTTCAGTCTCACCTCTGCCACGAACTGTTGCTAATTGACTTTGGGCAAGCCACTCACCCTGGGCGGCAGCTCTCCGGCTGCAGTGCTGAATTGCTTCCTGGGGTTGTTGTAGACATCGGCGTAATGCATGAGAAGTGCTTTACATACTCACGAAGTTCTTCCTATGCATTTCTTAAGTATGCATAAGTATAAGGAGGGAGGCTTGGACTTGTATGTGGGGCTTTGGCATTTTTCTGAAAGTGTGGAGAACCATTTCCTGAAAGCAGAATGCCCCACGCTGCACTAGTGTGCGCCTCATGAGCCATACCGGGATTGACTTGGCCATTTCCATGGATTCTGTGCCCCCGAGAGGAGCATGTCGCTTGTTCCTAAGTTGTGACGTTCTTAAATTTTGTGTTAAGTGTTTCTCAAGCTGTGAGTCATGAGCCAACTTCATGTGGGTCCGCATTCATTTCAGTATTTTATTTTTAATATATTAGACTTGGTGTTACCATGGTCTGTGACTGCATTGGGGAAGTGTTACAGATCTGTACTTTTACCGGCTATTCTGTATTTGCTTTTAACAATGGTAGTAAATGCGACTTACACCTGGGCAAGTGTGCGTAGGATTGCAGCTTAGGATTGTTAAAAATTTTCCTACTTGATGATGTCACTTCCGGTGGGCCCTGACAGATTCTCATTCTAGAAAGTGGGCCCTGGGGCTGAATGTGTGAGAACCGCTGGTCTAAGAGTTGGCGTGTAGCTTTTTAGTATACAGAAATACCTTGCAATTCTCCCTGGTTAGGGACCAGAATATGGATGAAACTAAAAAATGGATGAGGGTCAATTCATAGCCGTATTTAGCATGCAAATTTATTTTGTCAGGTGAAAAATGTAAATGACTATCTATATAATGCATGTAAACATGTGCAAAACCTAAAAAGAGATAAAAGAAAAATAAACATAAGAGCGTTGATGAGTGTTGTGGAAGGTTGGATGAAATTGGACGAAAGAGGAAAACACCTGGACCAAACTTGAAATGTGGTTATAACTGAACATGGCTGAAAGAGCAAAGCGATGAATGTTAAGTGGGTGGAAGTCAAGGGATTGTTATAGCTTGCACTTGATCTCCAGCATTCAGCTTCCCTTGTTGTGCCAGCCCTGTCCCCTTGTCTCTCCCAACTTTGAGATTAATAAGAGTCCTCTTTGGTGTTAAGTTTGCAGAAAATGGAGCTTGATCTACTTAATTTGGACTGGAAGTAGTGCTTCAGAGTTTTTCAAAGAGCTTGTGGAGCTAAGAGGTGTTCCTTCACAGTGTATCGTCCTTTACTGTTCCTATTAATAGCTGCAAGGATTGGTTAATGCAGCTAGAGACTGTCGCAAGTCCTTATGCTTTGAAAAGACCATGTTTTCTCATAGGCCTTGCATAGTTTCTGTTTGCAGTGGGCTTGTGCAAATGTACCTGTGTCTTACAGATGGTTGCAGTACATCGCGTTGCGGCTTGTTTGGTACCGAGGGCCTGTATTAAAAGTACTGCACGTAATAAGCCAGAGGGCAACCGTTAACTTTGCATATTGAGTTGCATGTCTTTTAACACAACAGGCATAGGCTTGAAAGCCAAAATGTAACGGGTGTGGTTTATAAGCGGCTTCAGGTGGCTTGAAAAGCAGGATATAGCAAAATGCATTACAAAAATAGCAGCAGAACTATCTAAAATCAAATTTTTGTATTGGCAACCTTCAGTCTCGAAAGACTATGGTATCGCGCTCTGAAAGGTGGTTCTGGCACAGCGTCTAGTGCGGCTGAAAAGGCCAATCCGGGAGTGACAATCCCTTCCACACCGGGAGCAAGTGCAGTCTGTCCCTGGTCTGTGTCCCTGGCTATGGGCCTTCCTTCTTTGCCTCTTAGCCTCAGACTGTTGGCAAAGTGTCTCTTCAAACTGGGAAAGGCCATGCTGCACAGCCTGCCCCCAAAACAAAATACAAAATCCACCTGTGGCATAAGGTGGAGATACCAGTATTTGGCTAAAACAGGAATTTAAATGTCTATCTAAAGCAGGGGTCTCCAACCTCTGGCCTGTGGGCCGGATCCGGTGTGTCAAATACTCGACTCAAGGGCAGTGGTGCCTTACCATTCCATACTGCTGCCTCTGTGCCCAGATTGATAATCCCAGCGCACCACGGACCAGTTCAGAGACCTGGATGTTTCAACATAGGTTTTGCTGTCCCCTTGAACAAATACTGTTGTTGTTGTTGTTGCTGTCCCCTTGAACTTGGGGCTTGCCATCTCACTCACCCAGGTAATAGCATTCATTGAGTAGATGCTGCTACTCCTAAGCTGGTGATTTTCAGCCACTCAGAGTGGCTTACAAGACACCAGAGGCTTACTCTAGAAGTAGCCCTACATAGTGTACTGCAGTGGTCCATTGTAGAGGCTAGCCAGCAGTTCCATCAGGCACACGGGGCTTGCCTAGCATTCACTGGGTGCAATCCAGTAGCACCTCTGTTTCTCATTGAAAGCAGAAAGTCTTCAAAGTGCTGAACTTTGGATCAAGACCTGACTTTGCCATTGCATAACTTCTGTGAAACAGAGTCAACCCCAACACAGCAACTGTTACCCTGCACATGCCCGATCTCATCTGATCTCGGAAGCTAAGCAGGGTCAGACCTGGTTAGTACTTGGATGGGAGGCCGCCTGGGAATACCGGGTGCTGTAGGCTTATACCATGATCTCGGAAGCTAAGCAGGGTCAGGTCTGGTTATTACTTGGATGGGAGACCGCTTGGGAATACCAGGTGCTGTAGGCTTATACCATAGTCTTTCGAGACTGAAGGTTGCCAACCAACCATGAGTTGAAAAGCAACCAACAGAGGCTGCGCCTTACTTGCTTTTCTGTCACTCTAATGTTTGGCTATATTTTCAGGCTTTTGTAACAAGGGCTAGAAAATTGGTTTTAGGAACCTTGTGGATGCATTGAAATGCCCTGTGGGTCTGGATGTCTCCTCACTAGTCTGGGTCTCCTCACTGGGCCACCACAATGTTTTGTCAAGGAAAAGTTAACTTCCTAAAATGGAGATTTAAAAACTTATGCTCTTGGGCAGCTCATCATTCTGCTTCTGTTAGGGAGCTGCCTTTGCCCTGGAAACAGATCTTCCTTGACTACATCTCTGTTAACCCTGTAGTTCCCAAACTGTCTTCTGCGGCACCTGAGGGTGCCATGGCAAACTCACAGGAGTACCATGGAATGTCCCCGGTGGGATCTTCCCAGCTTTCTTGGATGCATCCTTCTTGGATTGTGCAAGATCTTGCGTGGTCCAAGATGATGGTGCCCGGGAGAGCTGGGAAGAGGCCACCACAAAAGAAGGGTGCTGTGACCGCAGTAAATTTTGGAACCCCTCCTGTTAGCCTAAGGACCACTGAGAGAGGTGCTCCGGAACCTTGACCACTGGCATGGAGGAGGGAAAGGGATTGGTTGGCAACCTTCAGCCTGACCCTGCTTAGCTTCCGAGATCAGACGAGATTGGGCATGTGTAGGGTAACAGTTGCTGTCAGGGAAAGGGATTAGCCTATGAAGTGGTTCTCAAACTTTTTAGCACCGGGACCCACTTTTTAGAATGTCTATCTGTTGGGATCCACCGGAAGTGATGTCATTAACCTGAAAGTGATGTCATGGTCGGAAGTGACATCAAGCAGGAAAATTAACACCCCCCCCATACAATGAAATAAAATTTAAGAGAGAAAGTAAATTAAAAATCTACAATAAGGATGAGTTAAAATATATATTTAAAATAAAGAACCCTCCTAACCCTTCTAAGCAGTTGCTGATGTTTAAGGAATATCCACAAAAATCTCAAAAGCTGCAACCCTATCCTCACTTACCCGGGAGGAAGCCCCATTAATTATCATTGTTAAAACTATAGGCATATGAGCCTGTTCTACAGATCTGTCTTATTTTCCCCAATGCCATCACATACCAAGGTGGCATCAAGTCTAATGTATTAAAAATAAAATTCACATTGAAATGAATGGGAACCCACCCGAAATGGTCTTGTAACCCAGCTAGTGAGTTCTGACTAACAGTTTGAGAAATGCTGGCCTATAGTTTTAAAAACTTCTCTCCCGAGCAGCCACCAGTTGCACATTGAAAACTACTTGTTTATACCAAGAATAAATCCGCCCCCTTGTCATTTCAGGCAACTGTACTGCTTCCCTCTAAAGGCATCACTTAATCCTTGCTTTGTTGGCTAAACAAAGGGCACGGAAGTTTCCTTAGGTGGAGAGAGGAAGAGGCCGTCTGTTCTGGACTTGACATCCATATTAGGCGCAAGCTAAATTTAGGAATCTAGCCTGGAGTGAAGTTGCATCTGCAACTCTTCAAGAGGCCATAATGAGAGCCCTCTTTGCTACTGGGTGGACTTCAGACTCTTCCCTGGAATGCTCATTCCTGGCCAGCTTTGGTGTCCAGAGTTTGTTCTGTACTTTAGATTTTGGAATTGGGGAAAGTTTGTTACAGGGAGCAGACTTTACTGGGAATCAGAGGCAGGAATGAGTTATGTCTGGAGTGGTTTTTGGCAGCCAAAAGATTACCTTTTCCCTCCGAGGGACTGTGAAGCTAAATAGGTTGGGTTGACGTACTGCCTTGGCAAGGACAGCTCGGTGAGCCTCATATTAGTGGCGAGACTTAAGCCTGAGATGCAAAGTAGTTTCTTCCCCTCCTCTGGCACACAGGAGTGTCTCTGTGTCTGCCCATTAATTCTACAATGGCGTTAGTTCTGCTGGCTTCTAAGATGTTGTGAAGGGGGAAGCCTGTTGACCCTGTTCTTGCAATCATAACTGTGTCTCCCAGTTCTGTAGAAGTCAATATAGTAGGGAAATAGCAGCTGGCTCTCTGGGCCAGTCAATGTGGACGCGTTCACAAGTGATGGAAAGGAAGAGTGATGGAAAGCCTCAGACTTGTCTCGGGAACGAATACTTGCTGCAGTTGGTCATACGCCTCTAGTGGATTTGGAAAGCAGTGGCCAAGACAGTTCCCTGAGAGAATGACTTCTCCTAACTAGTTCCTCAGAACTCTCCATACTCTGCCATCTGTGTGCAAAACCATTTCCAAAAATCACTGTTGGCATAGAGGGTGGGAAGCATGAACCTCTTCAGCAGTCCTGCCTATGTTCAGTGCCTCTAGGCTGGCACAGTCTTGGCCATGCCTTTGGGAGTGTGGTATGCTGCCAAAAACCTCTAAGACTTCCTTGATCAGAGACCCTGGTGACGCACATACAAGGAACAGGTGTAGGTCAGGCAGTGATGGCTCTAAGAAGCAGTCTGTCCCTCAGCTGGTGGAGGGAGAAGGACAGACAATTTGTTACTACAGACAGTTGCCCTAGAAACAGAGCTGCGAAAGCCAGAAGAGTTTTCCAGCAATTTTCAACTGCTGTGCTCCAAACTCCTAAGGCGCGCCTGTGGACCTTTCACCGCACACTGGTTGAAAATCACTGACCTAATCCATTTGAGAATCTCTGGGCTGTAGTGAAATTCAGTTTAGATTTTGTCTGCTCCAGGCAGCTAGTGGATTAGTTTACATCCTTAATTTTCATACCTTACCTTTTCAGCCTGTAGGAAAGCACTTGGCTTTTGCCCTGGCCCTAACAGTTCAGGGCTAAGGTGAGGATAGCAGGTAATACTGGCCCAAATGACTCGGCTGTTTTGTGTGTGAGCACCTTGTTGTAAATCAGCCTGGGTCTTTAAAACGCCTTTAATAATCCAGCCAGATGGGTCTGTTCTTGAGATTAACATGCTTAGAATGGAAAGGTTCTTGATCTTAAACCAGGGATGACAAACATGTTTCATGTAGTGGGCCGAATAGAATTAATGGTGCTGACTGAGTCTGATGCTAACTGGGGCTAACTGAAGTGATGTCATTGAGCAGATGATGGCCAGAAATGAGCACTTGGTTCTCACATAGAAACTCATTAGCCACAAATGACAGAAGAGAAAATGTGCAAATCTTGATCATATTTTTGAGATATGGGAGAGCCCAATTATCACACATGCCGCACTTCTAGCAACGCCGCGTCACTTTACAACTTTGTAGCTGAGAGTGCTCTCCGAAGAGGTGTTTAGCAGAGGCGGAGCTGCTGAAAAGGCAGCATGCATGATAATTGGGCTCCCCCAGCCTCTCAGCAGCATCTCTGTCTCTCACTCCTCTTGGTCTGCCCCTTACCCCTTAATGTTCCTTGCCTTCTGAGGCCTCCTTCCCAGAGCCTTGGCAGAAGCAGTGCTGCTAAAAGGGCAGCATTGGGACAGCCCAGATATCACAGGGGCCGGATAAAGAGCTTCCAGGGGCTGCATCCAGCCTGTGGGCCTTGTGTATAACACCCCTTGGCTTAAACTGTGCACATCTTGAGTGCCAAGTGAGTAATGGAGATGCTGAGAAGGTTTTCAAGCAGGGGCTGGATGTCTACCTGTCAAATGCTCTAGCAGTTACCTACACTTAGTAGTGGGTTGGACTACATGCCTTCCAACTTGAACGTTCTGGGAATCCAGCTGACACTTTAAATTGAGTGTTGGGAGAGTTAGAACAGACAAGAGAAAATATTTCTTTACTCAGCGTGTGGTTGGTCTGTGGAACTCCTTGCCACAGGATGTGGTGATGGCGACTGGCCTGGACGCCTTTAAAAGGGGATTGGACAAACGTCTGGAGGAAAAATCCATTACTGGGTACAAGCCATGATGTGTATGCGCAACCTCCTAATTTTAGAAATGGGCTATGTCAGATGCAAGGGAGGGCACCAGGATGAGGTCTCTTGTTATCTGGTGTGCTCCCTGGGGCATTTGGTGGGCCGCTGTGAGATACAGGAAGCTGGACTAGATGGGCCTATGGCCTGATCCAGTGGGGCTGTTCTTATGTTCTTAACTACAATTCCCAGGAAGCCTTGCAGGTCTCTTGTTGTCTGGTGTGCTCCCTGGGGCATTTGGTGGGCCGCTGTGAGATACAGGAAGCTGGACTAGATGGGCCTATGGCCTGATCCAGCGGGGCTGTTCTTATGTTCTTATGTTATGTTCTTAGGGAGAAATATTCCTTCCTTTCTAATATGCGTTTGCCTGGCTTCTGCGGTCTTTGTACTGAGGCCAGGTGGAAGCCATGGGATGAGGGCTCCTGCCAAAGCACATATTGTACTAACTAGCTCCAAAGAGGCAAAGTTCTTGGACAATAGCTCTTCAGTCCCCCTCCCCTTGGTAATGTGTAACTCTGAATCCGAAGCGATCTTTAAATATAACCCAAACTTGAGATCAGGCAGCCAATGGTGCAGTTTGGTAATCTTCCAGCTTGGCACACTGCAGTGTTTTATCTTGAGCTTGGCAACAAAGATTCTAGACAACTGTTGTGGTGCCCTGTATGAATGTGGCTTTGGATGGCAGTCAAATACAGCCTCCAAGGGCTACAGACACACATCGACGCTGAAGAGCTGTAGGACTTCTGCTAAGCTTGTAGGCTGGGCCATGATTTAGGATGCGAGGAGGTGGGGTGTTCATATATGCAAAAGCAATGTCCAGGACCACCCAGTGGGTCTCAGAGCTGAGTTAGGGGACTTGACCTAGCTCTCCATCCCAAAATGCAGTCGGAGAGCACTCTGTGATCGCCTGTTCCACTTTTGGTTTGCTAAAAGGTGGCTGTTTGTTGGCTCTGAGTATTTGATGGCAACATTTACAGTATCGAGCAGTTTGGTCAATGAAGTGACTCTGTTGCGTCTAGGGAGGGTTCTGTGTCCCCCTTAAGATCTTGTCTGGCCTGCCTTTGATGCTTTTATCACCCCTTCAGAGCAGCTGGAAAGTGAGGCTGCACAGCTTGGCTCAATCAAACTTTTATCTATGGTACAGTATTTTGGCATGAAGTGTGTTAGAAATAAAAATTGTATCCCACCAGGTACCTGATTAGGAGCCGCTGTTTTGGGTAGCATGAGAGAGAGACTGTGGTTTGTGTAGTTCAGCCTTTCAGCTCACTGTGGCTTCACAGTGGGGTTGGAGCTGTGCAGTTGGTGATGGAGCTGAAAGGCAATCTGAATTTCCCAGCTGGTCACTGGATAATTCTGTGCTGCTCTGTGTATATTTTGCATGTTTTCCTGTTTTGCTTTACTTCCTTTGGCTCTTTTTAGTTTAAGCCTCTTTGGGTTGAGGAACCATCTTATTCCTTTGTTTTGTCAACTACGTATAGAGAACTTTGTTTAAAAGCAGAACAAAAATTTTTTTTTTAACATATCAAAATTTCCTAGGTAGGTGAAATAAGTGATCATTTTGCTAATTTTTTTTAACCAGATAGCAAATAATTTCTCGTTTTGGTCTCACGGAGCAGCTATTCATTGGAAGCATCTGTGCTTGAAGATAAACGTCAGTGAAGTCTGTATGTTTGTGTTGCACTACACTGTGAGAAATGGAGAATGTCAAACGTGACTCTTTCATTGCACAGAGTCCTTTTGTTCTTCCATAACTCCGTGCATTGGTGCTTTCTGCCGTCGTGTCCAGCACAATGGCGTCGCCTTTGTTGTGGTGCCCCATTTGGTTTTTGTAATAAATCTGCTTTTCGCTCGCAGGCGCTCAGAGTGAATCTTTGCAGAGCGTCGTTTGCCAGGTCTTAACAAAGTGGAGGAGGAGAAGAGAGGGAATATGATTGAATGAAGCAACTACACATCCAGCAACAGGTTCTGTTGGAATGGAATCTCTCTTGCTTTTGTGGCACAAGTCAAAATACTATTTTGTTCGGTCAGAATGAGACACCAGCACAAGAGCTTCTGCAGTTCATGGCAAGCAGGGTGAATCAGATGTTTCCCTGATTTGATGCAACCCCGTTTGATTGTTATACATATTTTATTTTTTATTTAGCAAGTATTTGTTTGGGAAAGGGTGGAGGTTGGGAACAGGAAGGGGAACAGAGCTATAAAGCTCTTCTCTGCTATATTAGAGGCATGGGTGACTATAGCAATCAGAAGCTGAGCTCTAACTTTTCTCTGCTTTTTTGAGTGAAAGCTTTTTAAGCATGAGACGGAGTGTTTCAAAAATGTGTCTGTGCAGTTCCCAAAAATGATTTGGGAACATAAGAACATAAGAACAGCCCCACTGGATCAGGCCATAGGCCCTTCTAGTCCAGCTTCCTGTATCTCACAGCGGCCCACCAAATGCCCCAGGGAGCATACCAGATAACAAGAGACCTCATCCTGGTGCCCTCCCTTGCATCTGGCATTCTGACATAACCCATTTCTAAAATCAGGAGGTTGCGCATACACATCATGGCTTGTACCCTGTAATGGATTTTTCCTCCAGAAACTTGTCCAATCCCCTTTTAAAGGCGTCCAGGCCAGGTGCCATCACCACATCCTGTGGCAAGGAGTTCCACAGACCGACCACACGCTGAGTAAAGAAATATTTTCTTTTGTCTGTTCTAACTCTCCCAACACTCCATTTTAGTGGATGTCCCCTGGTTCTGGTGTTATGTGAGAGTGTAAAGAGCATCTCCCTATCCACTCTGTCCATCCCCTGCATAATTTGTATGTCTCAATCATGTCCCCCCTGAGGCGCCTCTTTTCTAGGCTGAAGAGGCCCGAACGCCGTAGCTTTTCCTCATAAGGAAGGTGCCCCAGCCCCGTAATCATCTTAGTTGCTCTCTTTTGCACCTTTTCCATTTCCACTATGGTCTTGTGAACCAGGTCTTGTGACCTGTAGTGTGGGCCAGAGTCCCATTAATCTCCCACCAGATTGTCAATGGATAACTTTGCAGTCATGCTGCATCTGACCCCTATCTGAGATATCATTTAAGTTAGCGGTCTCCAAACTGGAAACCGCTGTGTCCTGGAAAAACCCTCCCCTTCCCAAGCAGCGCTTACTGTTCTGCCGTGGCAGTGTTTCTTTCAAGTGGATCTGAGCGCAGGGTTGTAGAATGGTAAGCGCCACTCATGGGTGGAGGGCTTTTTCCAGACCCTGGATCTAGCCTGCAGTCTGGGGTTTGGAGAGCCCTGATTTAAGCTAAGGAAGATGCTCACGGGCTTACCATGTCAGCCCTCTATTCCCATTCTGTTTGAGCTAAACAAAACCAGTTTAATGCCCACTTAACAATCCTACTTTAGAAAACTAGGAATAAACTCATGTCGTTGTTAAAACAGATTTGAACAATTGCTTTTCCTAAAAAGGGTTATCAAATTCTCTTGGGGCTCTTCCAGACTGGATGTGTTTGGGATTGCAGCGCTTTGTTTGCACACCTTTTAATGGTCAGTTCCCACAACCTCATCACCCATTCGTGTTCTGCTCATACCTTCCGTGTCTCTAAATTGGTTATTTTCAACCACTGTTCCATGGCACACGGGTGTGCTGTGTAAGATCTGCAGGTGTGCTCTGGGACTTTACAGCAGTTGGAAATTGCTGAAAACTCTTCCGGTTCTGCGGCTCTGTTTCTAGGGCAACCATTTGTCGTAATGAGTTGTCTGTTCCTCTGCCTGCGGAGCTGGACAGACAACTGGTTACTACACACGTTGCCTTAGAAATAGAGCCATAGAACCCGAAAGAGTTTCCTGGAAGTGACATCACAAGATGTGACTAGAGAGTAGACTAGGAGTTCCCAAACTGGTGGGTTGCGACCCTTTAAGAACCCTTTAAGGGGAATGGCCCAGAAATCGGCAGCAGCATGATAGGGACAGTTGACCTTCTGCTGGGAAGGGGAGGGTTTTTCCAACTTACTGGAGGTCACTGTGCTCCTCTGGAGGGTCCAGGGAGCCTGCCATCCCCTCTGCAGCCCTCCCTGAGGCTTCAAAGTCCTGTAAGTAATGGGAAAAAATAATTTCTGATTTCATGACCCCCCCCCCCCAAGTAAGTTGGAAAAGTTGTTCCCTTCCCTGCAGCAGCATGCTCATCCTTCCTCCCCAGCAAATATTGCAGGGTTTCCAAAGTCCAAGTAGGACAGGAGTAGTCCAAGTAGGACATTGAGGTGTGTATGCCATGAGTCCAAGTAGGACAGGAGGAGTCCAAGTAGGACATTGAGGTGTGTATGCCATGAGAAGAAAAACGTTGAAAATTGACACACTGAATTGTCAGTTTAGTAATGGAGAAAACTGTTAAGCAGAAGTGCAGCTCCGTGCCCGGGCCTTCTGTGGTTTGTCAGCCTGGCTTGGACAGGTCCAGTGATGGTGTGCCTGGGGTGGTCTGCCAGCTCAGCCCTCCTTGGTCACTGCACTTTGGTGGTGGAGCAGTGTGCTGCGTGCCTGGTGTGGATTGATGGTGAGGAGTGGAGGGGAGGGAGGGAGGAGGGTGCTGGTGGAATGAGATGTCTTGGCTGGGAAAACGAAATGAATTCCTTTTGTTTGCAACTGTTTGGAAAAGTTAGGTAAGAACATTAGCGTGGGGCTAACATGACCATAGGACATTCCCTTCTTCCTAAATGGTTATCTGTGCATGGATAGCAGGTGTCTGTACCCCATGATAATGGGGAGCAGTTGAAAAGGGTTCCATTTCTGGATCTCAAGCTGTGGCTTTTTGAGGGCCAAACTAGACTTTCTGCGCAGAGACGTGTTTCTTTTCAGTCCTTTTTGAAATGGGGAGATCCACTTTGGAGTGACAGTTGAGTTGAGAAATTTGGTGTGGGGTGGGGGAGTCCCTTTTGTCACCAGCTTCAAATCTCTCACCCCCTTTTCTGGAAGGTGCTTTTAGGAGCCTGTGTTACTCTGATCACGATCGCTCCTATGAAAACGGCTTTCCCTGATTGAAAAAGCTGTTGGGGTGATGTCTCCTGCCTCTTCACGCAGTGTTTGTCACGGCTGACCTGGTCAAGCAATCAGACCTGAGAAGTGGGTTGTGTGAATGTGTGCTGACTGAGCTCCTGTGTTTGGAGCTAGCTCTCATTTCAGATTTGGAACCAAATGGGGATGAGCAGTTAACTCTGTCATGAGACGGATTTGTGCAGAACTGAAACTCGGGCATCTTTTGTGTCCGCTGGTCAGCCAGGAGGGCTGGACTTCTCTTCTAACCTTTCAGCTTCCATTTTGTGCTCTACAGCAGAGTCCTTTGAGGTGTTTGCAAGACTCACCTCATCTGTCACGAACTTTGATCTTCAGAGCTCTGTTGACCAATGGCCTGGCTATTTGGGCAGAGGGCCAAAGTGAGAGAGAGGGAAGGTTGGTGCTGCATTTTGGCTGTCAACAGCAGACTGCCACACACAGCCCAGATCCCTCTGACTCAGATGTCGGAAGAGTTCAAAGCATATCCACATTATTTGCAACCCAGGAGCAGTCCTGGCTTCTGAGCAGGACCAGGTCTGGGAGCTCAAACTGATCTGATTGGAAGCTGCTTTCTGATGTAGTTTATGATGATGCTCCAGCTTGTGTGCAGTTAAGAATTTAGGCAGCAGAGAGCCTACCACCCCCTTGGTATTTTTGTATGCTGCACCTATCCTGCCTTCAGTGTTTGCAGCCTGATAAATGAATATACATCATGTTGTGTTTCTTAAGACTGTGCAGCTGCAGAAACTATAAGGGCACTCAGAAAGTGTTCTGTCCAGTGATTTATTTTTTCTGTTAAAAAGCACTGCTCTCATTGACTTTTCCCGCATGCCTCCATATGAATGATGTATGGATCTCAGCAGCACCTACAGTAGCATACTGGCTGAGAGGACAACCTGCTTTCCAAATGCCAGCTGATGTCTGAAGAAGACTACCCCTTACTCAGGCTACAGGCAGCCTTGTGGCTAACTTTTTTTAAAAGCTAGGGAGAAACTACATGGGATTCAGCATTCCATACAGCTTGATTTTTAGTACTGGAGAGCAAAGCTGGCCCAGGACTTCTGGCACCTGCTCTTCCTACTACTCTCCAACATTGTAGCACATCACAATTGCTTTTCTATCCCACCCTTGTTTTCCTAGTCCAGTCCAGGGAATAGTAGGAGGAGGAACAGTGCAGTCAAGAGGGTAGATGGAGGTGGATACTAATCTGCTACCTGAGGCGACTGCTTCAGCTGACCTCATGAATGGGCCGACCCTCCTAGATAACTAGTCTCTAGAAATGCAGAAGCTTTAAAAGGCATGTTAGATTCTTATAAAGAATGCTTCTCCTGGGGAAACCTGATGCTTCCATTCCAGAATCGTTTGTACAAAAATAACAAAACTAATCTTCAGTTTTATTATTTAGATCAGAGGTGTCAAACTTGTATCATGCGGTGGACCAAACAGCATTCATGGAGTCTACTGAGGGCCTGAAGTGATGTCATTGAGCAGGAAGTCGCACATTAAACAGACGATGACCAGAAATAAACATTTGCATAGTTGCATATAAGTTACATAGAAACTCATTACCTGCAAATGAATGAAGAGAAAATTATGCAAATCTTGATCATACTTTCAAGCTATGGGAGCATCCAAATATCATGTGGGCTGCTCTTTCAGCAGTGCTGCTTCTGCAGAGGCATCACTCAGCAGCTGAGAGGTGCTCTGCAAAATGACACCTTGGCAGAAGTGGTGCTTCTGAAAGGGCAGCCTGTATGGACTGCCCCAGTGCCTTGACAGCATGTCCTGTCTCTCCTATCACCTTAAGAACATAAGAACAGCCCCACTGGATCAGGCCATAGGCTCCTCTAGCCCAGCTTCCTGGATCTCACAGTGGCCCACCAAATGCCCCAGGGAGCGCACAAGACAGCAAGAGAACTGCATTCTGGTGCCCTCCCTTGCATCTGACATAACCCATTTCTAAAATCAGGAGGTGGCTTACACATCATGGCTTGTAACCCGTAATGGATTTTTCCTCCAGAAACTTGTCCAATCCCCTTTTAAAGGCATCCAGGCCAGATGCCATCACCACATCCTGTGGCAAGGAGTTCCACAGACCAACCACACGCTGAATAAAGAAATATTTTCTTTTGTCTGTCCTAACTCTCCCAACACTTAATTTTAGTGGATGTCCCCTGGTTCTGGTGTTATATGAGAGTGTAAAGAGCATCTCTCTATCCACTCTGTCCATGCCTGCATGATTTTGTATGTCCCTATCATGTCCCCCCTCAGGCGCCTCTTTTCTAGGCTGAAGAGGCCCAAATGCCATAGACTTTCCTCATAAGGAAGGTGCCCCAGCCCAGTAATCATCTTAGACGTTTTCTTTTGCACCTTTTCCATTTCCACTATGTCCTTTTTGGGATGCGGCAACCAGAACTGGACAATACTCCAGGTGTGGCCTTACCATTGATTTGTACAACAGCATTATAATATTAACTGTTTTGTTCTCAATACCTTTCCTAATGATCACAAGCATAGAATTGGACTTCTTTACTGCCGTTGCATATTTGGTCAACACTTTCATTTACCTGTCTACCCCCACAAGATCTCTCTCCTGATCTGTCACAGACAACTCCGAACCCATTAGCCTATATGTGAAGTTTTTGTTTTTTTGCCCCAATGTGCATGACCTTACACTTACTGACATTGAAACGCATCTACCATTTTGCTGCCCATTCTGCCAGTTTGGAGAGATCCTTCTGGAGCTCCTCACAATCACTTCTGGTCTTCACCACTCAGAAAAGTTTGATGTTGTCTGCAAACTTTGCCACCTCACTGCTCACCCCTGTCTCCAGGTCATTTATGAAGATCCTTGGGGCATACCGCTTTTCACCTCTCTCCATTGTGAAAGTAGCCCATTGACACCCACTCTCTGTTTCCTGGTCTTCAACCAGGTCTCAATCCAGGAGAGGACCTCAAGGGTTTTTGTGAGAGATTTGTGTATTCTTCCCCCGACGTGCATGTCGAAACAGATCGCAGCATGATCACTGTTCCCCAATGGCTCAGTAACATTGACATCTCTAACCAGTTCCTGAGTACTGCACAATGTTAAATCCAGAGTCACCTGTCCTCTGGTGGGCTCCATGACTAGCTGCTCTAAGGCACAGTCATTTAGCATGTCAAGGAATCTGATCTCCTTTTCGTTTCCAGAACACAAATTGACGCAGTAAATATGAGGATAATTGAAGTCCCCCATGATTACAACCCTGTCCCTCCTTGTCACCTCCCTGATCTGTTTCCTCATTTCAAGGTCCCCTTCCAGTTTCTGGCCTGGAGGATGAGAGTGCGCCCCCAGTATTACATCACTCCTCAGGCCTGGTAATTTAACCCATAGAGATTCTACGGAGTCACCCACCTTCAATCTACTTTGCTGGATTCTATCCCTTCCTTAACATAAATGGCCATCCCACCTCCAACATGCCCCTCCCTGTCTCTCCTGTAGAGTTTATAGCCTGGGATTGCGGTATCCCACTGATTTTCCACATTCCACCAGGTTTCTGTTATGCCCACTGTGTCAATGTTTTCCCTTGTCACCAGACATTCCAGTTCTCCTGTTTTCGCTCGGAGACTTCAGGCAAGAGAGGGTGTTCCTCTTTCTCTCAAGGGAAGAGAAAGGGTGGTATCTGCGACCCTGGACAGAAATGTGCAGGGGCCGCAATCTGCTTCCCATCATGTCTTGCTTGGCCCTTACTGTGAAGCTTTTAGGAGTCCTTGAAGAATGGTGTAATCGTGGAGAACTGTAGCTTTGGCTGAGTTCAGGCCCCTTAAAAAATGGCCTTGCCACCTGAACCCTTAGCACATCACTACTTAGGATGGTCTATCCCAGGACAGCTAGACACTGGCAGCGCCCATGATTTGGTGCTCTGAATCAGCAGGGGAGTTTTTGCAGTGATGCACTTCTTGATTTTGGGGTCTGTTGCCTGTCTCAGTTCATTTGGCTACGCTGTTTGGTTTGCTGTTGAGTGGCAAGTCTAAAATTCCGAGTCTGTTATCTGCCTTAAAATGGGTTCGATTCAACACTCAAAATATTTTCCACCCCTTTTGTCGAATGCCTTGGCACTCCCTCCCTGCCTTGTTGGAAATGCTAAACATTTTGATCCCATGATGAAAGCAGCATTTCTAACTGAGCTAGCAATTGAAAAGTGGGTGGCGTGGTGAACTGACCAGGGCAATGCCTTCAGAGTGAGCACCCAAATGTCCCAGATTTCCTAATGCTCAGCTTTTTTTCCTTCTTGATGCAGTTGGGAAAGCAGGAGAGTGATTCTAAAATGTGAGTCATACACCTCTAGCCAAGGGCTTGTGATATGTGCAAGTGAGAGTTAAAAGTAGTGCCAGGGAGTATGAGAAATGGGGTGAAACCATAGTGGTGGGTTGGGCCTTAGTGCAGATCTGTCTTCCGAAGCTCTTCTGAGTTGTAGTTTGTGTTTGAACCTTTACAGAGAATTGCATTTGTTTGTGAAATGACTGCTGTGAGCTTTGGTGGCGTTTTGGGGATAAAGCAGGTAGCAGGATGTCACGACGAGAGGCCATCATGGCAGGGTTGACGTGGGCTCCATAATGCCACATTCTGGCCAAAGCAAAACCTCATACAAGTGTGGGTTGAAAACATGCTCCAACAATGGAAGGTGTGGAAGTAGCTTTTGAATTATTGTGCAAAGGCAATGACTGGGTGTGCTTCTGATGCCATGGGTGCAAGTAATCATGAACTGGGAGGATCAGTTGTGAGGGCGGGGAAGCATTTAAGGCAGCAATTTTCTGTGCTTTTCATGGCACGCTGCCAACTGTGGGTCTTTGCCTCTTGCTTCCGGATTCTAGGGCAACTGTCTGTAGCAGCGATTTTCAATCTCTTTTTCATCTCGCGGCTCACTGGCAAGGCACTAAAATGGTCAAGGTACACCACCAGCTTTTTGACAATTGACAAGGCACACTGTGCTGTCAATGGGGGCTCACATCCACCAATGGTCCTATTGATAAATGACCCTCTCCCAAATTCCCGCGGCACACCAGTGTGCCACGGCACAGTGGTTGAAAATGGCTGGTCTATAGTAATGAATTATCTGTCTCTCTTCCTCTGCCATTTCTGCTGTTACTAGACAACTGCCTTAGAATCAGAGCTGCAGAACCCAGAGGAGTTTTTCAGTGGTTTTAGTGCTCCAAAGTCCCAGAGCAGACCTGCCACGGCACGCTGGTTGAAAATCACTACCCAAGTGATTGGGTTGGACTTGGACCCAACCCATATAACTGCAGGAGTCTCTTGGCTACTCATCAGTAATTTAGCCCCATATTGCTTGAGTACAGCAAGGAGGTGCCCTTTGTGCTAACTCATGTGAGTTGATGGTAGGTGGGTAGGGTTGACTAAACAATGGAAGCGAGTGGATTCTGGACTTGAGGGATGTCTGCAGATATCAGAGTCTGCAGAGGTGTTTTTCTTCAATGAAAGATCTCTGCTGATTCAGATAAGTGAGATACAAAGTGGGGGGAAATAGCTTTGTTGCTAACTGCCTAAATGGGTGTAATGCAGCCCTCTTTAGTCATAAAGCATTCTAGAAAATGGGGTTAACATTATTGCTCAAGGTTTATCTTGTGGTTATGCCACAATTTAACATCCACATCTAGGATTGCTCATAAACAAGCACGCCTTTCCCGAAACCCCTCCAGAATCCTCTTATTATCCACAAATGTTGCAACACGCAGTTGGTTCGAAGCATCTGAGAATTTTAAAGGCTCACCGAAATGACTTGGGGCTGCCAAGTTTCTGTGCTTTTTGTTAGTTCACCTTTGGCCCTTCTTTAGAAGGGTTTTCTTCTTTAGAGACCCCCTTTACAAACCGGTGCAAACAAGCCTTTCGTTGGCCACAGTCGTGCGTGGTCTCTGTCTCTGGTGCAGAAGCATGCAGTCCTGCAAAAATGGCTCTTGTGAACGCAAGCAGTTGCACAGCAGAATCCTCTCTGAGTGCGGAAGCCAAACTTTTCTTGGCATTCCCGCGACATTCTTCTTGCAGTGTATGCTCAAAATAGCTTGAACTGGGTTGGGGGAATACAAATAGGAAAATACTTTTAGAGTGCAAGCACACCAAGGTTTGGCTTTTTGGAGACTGCATTTGAAACTAGGCTTTCTAGATTATGTTTGGTTTTGTTGTTCTAGTGAGAGATGGCATTTCCACACCTTCTGAACTGTGCAGTTGTTAAATTCAGGCACTCACTCCATGTAGGTTTTTATTTTGAAAAGTTGTCCTTGGGTTAGGAGTAGGGAAAATGACTGTAGCAGCCCCCTTCAAGCATCTCGTCTGCCTTTTCCTTTAGCAAGCATCTTCCTGGGTATGTGGGCACTAAGAAAAGGATGCTTACAGTAATCCTCTCTAGCTCCCTAGAGGTGTTCTATATGTTTCTTACAAAAATAGGTCCATATTGAGTATTGCCATAAGGGTTTTCATAGTAGAATTTCTGAAGGTTGCAATCCTTGTGCAGCGCAACAAATCTGATGGACAGCTTTCTGTTTTGTGCATTCTTCTAATGTAGCTTGTTGGAATGCTCCGTCCAGAGTCTTCAGGTAACGAAACCTTGCAGTCTTCCTGTTCCAGTACAGGCCATTCTTCAGCGGGGCTGGAAGACAGAGTTTTGCTTTGGTGCTGTGCCATTCTGAAACTATTTTGGAAGTGTGCTTGGTAGAACTATTCCACTTAAAAAGTTTCACATTCCAGAGATGCTCTGCAGATCATGTTAACATGTGCAAAACATTAAGATAACTACCCCCTTCGTGTCTTCCTGGAGTGGAAAAGCTGCCCCTGTGTTTTGTGGCCGAAAAGGTAAAAAAAATAATTGTTTGCAATTGCAATCAACTGTAGCTGCCTCGCGCTCGTGACCTTGCACTCTGGCGCTAAGCTGGCTACGTGTCATTCTTCTACCCCATCACACACTTTCAGCTCCAGAGTTAAAATCTGGACGTGCCCAGTGACTGGGAAATGACACGTGGCAAATGAAACGTGAGCAAGGCCAGCCCATCCACAAGGTCATCTAATGCAAATTGCACCGGGGCAGAATGCAAAGGTGGTGGCAGATTCGGGGTGCTGTTCACCCCAAGCCTGCCACTGTCCTCCAGTCGGCTGCCAATGCAAGTGATTTGCTTCCTGGTCACTGGAGCGAGAGGCAGGCAGTTCCCCTCCTTACTACACTCCTCGGGCACTACTCTCAAAGTGTGGGACTTCTGGTTCCATTTACATCAGGGTTTTTCAAACTGGGGCATTGCGTCGCCCTGGCCTCTGCCCCCTTAAGAGGTGGGGGCTGGGGGGAGGCAGCGACGCGATACCCAGAGTCACGTTACTAAGGGGGCTTTAGGGACTGGAATGTACTCACCAGTCCCTGCAGCAGCCTCCCGGGGGCGTGGGGAGCCCTGCGCGACCCTCTGTAGGGCTCCCCACCCTTCTAAAAGTGAAAGTGTACTCCACTTCTGGTTTTGCGGAGGCAGAGCGTGATCACTTCACTTTCGCTTCTAGCAGGCAGGGGAGCCCTGCAGATGGTTGCACAGGGTTCCCCGCACCCCCGGGAGGCTGCTGCAGGGACTGGTGAGTACATCCCAGTCCCTGCAGCCCCCTTAGTGACACGATCCTGGGGATCGCAGCCTCCCACCGCTCCCGCAAGAACTTCCCGGCTCTCCAGCTCTCCCTGAAAGTTTGAGAACCACTGATTTACAGGCATAGTGCAAATGCGCTGTACATAAAACCAGAAGTCCCACATGTCCAACTTTGACAGTGCTGCGTGAGGAGGATGGTACAGGTTTGAAGTTTTTTTTTGTAGCACAGAGGAGGTGGGCTTGAGACAGCATCAGGAAGCACCCTGGGTTGCAGCTTTGCTTATCTGCCTCCTCGTTCTGAATGTGCCACTCCCAGTGTTGCACATGAACTCTCATGACTTTGAGCTTGCAAAGTGCGTGACTGAAGCCGCCTTTGCCTCTGAGGCCCTGAGGTGAGAGTCTATGGCGTGATACTGAGGAGGCTGTACCCAGCGCAAGCTGCAGATGTTACCACATTTGCTCGCAAGCCTCGCCTGTGTCAGGGTGCAGTGACATCGCGAACGTCGTGATCTGAAGGAAAGAAGCAATGGCTTCTGTGAACTTATTGCTGCGTGTTCTACAGAACGCTGCAGTTCCGTGTGTAGGGAGTTGTGCACAGTTTGTGGCCTACCCAGCTCTGCAAAGCCCTCTAGCCATGTATTGTGACTTGCCAGGTGCCTGATGCGTCTGTTTTGCTGTTTCAGGCAGGTGGCAAAAGTGGGAGGCTTGTTGGGCCTGGGCAAAGAGGCACCTTTCAAAGTGGTGCTCCTCTTATATTTAGCGGGGGAGAGCAACTGTTGCTCTTTACCCCAGCATGGTGTCTTTTTTGGTGGCTGTTGCATGTGTCTCGTTTGCATCTCTTTTTAGCCTGTGAGCACTTTGGGGACAGGGAACCGTTGATTGATTTTTTTACTGTGTTAACTGCTTTGTGAATTACAGTGGGCCCAACAGATCCACAGGCTTGGCACCTGCAGGCTTGAACACTGCAGATGCCCCTCCATGTCTCAGAATTCCTCCTGGATGCAGTAGGAAGCAGCTTCCTGTTGCTTCTGGAGGTGTTCTGAAGTCCTGGGAGGCCAGTGGAGTGGGCCCAGCTGGTTGGCAACCTTCAGTCTCGAAAGACTATGGTATAAGCCTACAGCACCTGATATTCCCAGGGCGTCTCCCATCCAAGTACTAACCAGACCTGACTCTGCTTAGCTTCTAAGATCGGACAAGATGTGCTACGACCATGGCTCCTTTATCGGGGACTCCGGCATCCACAGATTCTGGTATCTGTGGGGGGGTTCTTCAGATATTGGGGTCCTCAGTTACGATCCTCTGTGGATACTAAGGGCCCACTGTACATTGTTGAAAAGTGCTATATACATATTAATATTATGTATATTATTGAGTGAGGTGTCTGGTTTAGCAAGTCATTTCACTGGCCTGGTGTAAGATCTCTGTACGCATCACTCTGCCATCTTGCCTGGCTTTTAAATTCTTGCTGCGCATTAGCAGGCATCGCCTGCTAGACGAGAGCTTAATCAACCTGTTTGATTTACTGACGGCGACGGAGAATTCCATTCTGAAAGGCAGTGCTGATGTTCTCATGCTTCCATTTGACGAACCTTGCCACGCACAGGCAAGACGCCCCTCTTTTGTTCACCCATCTCCAAGCCAGGAATGTGAGGGTCCTCTGCTTGTGAGCCGCCTGTTCAGGTAATGGGCGACAGATCTACACGTCCAGTCCACGACAGCTCATGTCTTTCTTTTTTCTGTTCTTCACAGGCTGGCAGTGATGGGGAGAGCATAGGGAACTGCCCCTTTTCTCAGAGACTCTTCATGATCCTTTGGCTCAAGGGAGTGGTATTTAGTGTTACGACGGTCGACTTGAAAAGGTAGGAAACATGCATTTCCTTAGATGTGTTTGAGGGTTTCAAGTGTAAGGCTTTCCTCAGCAGGGCTCTTGATTCTAGCGAGTCCTCATTTTTGCCGGAGATGCATCTAACAATGGGGTTTGAAGTTTTTTTTTTAAATCATAAATGCCTACTGCTAGTAGAATGCCCCTGAAATCCATTTTCTCTGGCTATAGTTTGGTGAAAATTAGCCACATTCTAAGCAGAGTAGAATCTGAATGTACCCTGCACCTATATTTATTAGCCAGATAATGTAAGTTTCCACTTACCATCTGATAGAGATGGTGCAGGGTGAACTTCAACTTGGCCATGCTGACCATACCAGGATAGTACAACAGAAGGCAGTAGCAGATCCTATACCATAACAGCCCAGCCCCAAAATATTTTCCAAAGGAGAGACTGCTGCGATACAGTTCGCTGCTTTAAAATCAAATATTAAACCTGGAATAGAGTGCTTTTTAACAGAATATAGTACCCTTTTGAAAAGTGACCTGCCTAGCATTCAGGAAAATGATTTTGTCTTTGGGAGAAATTACTTGCACTGTAGAAAATTGCTTAAAATCAGTGGTTCCAAAATTTGTTCCCAGTGCCTTTCTTCCCTGGTGTCATGTTAGGACACTGCCATGTTACAGATCTCGTGAGACTAGCATGAGATCTTGCACAGTCTTGGCTAGCCAAGATGGCTGCATGTGGGAAAGCTGGGAGTGGGGAGTTGCTGGGGACATCCTGTGGTACTCTGAGTGCGCCTCAGGGCAGGGGTGCCCAAACTTGACTCAGGGTCTACTTACGGGCTTCCAATCCGGCCCACAGGGAGCCATCAGTCTCCAGTGAGCCACTGACGCTCCGCAGACTTGCTGGACCTTGTGCTGGCTTGACGCAACTGCTCTCAGTGTGAGGGCAACTGTTCGGCCTCTTACCTGAGCTGTGGGACGAAGGCTCCCTCCACTACTTGCTGTTTCATGTCTGTGATGCAGCAGTGGCAGTGAAGAAAAGGCTGGCCTTGCTTTGTGCAAGGCCTTTTATAGGCTTTGAGCTACTGCAAGACCTTCATTCATTCATATAAGTTCCATCTCTAATATATTCATTTATGTAAATTTATTCAAATTTTAAATGTAAATTAATTCTTTTTCCCCCCCCAGAGATGATGTGGCCCTCTGCCAAAATGTTTGGACACCCCTGCCCTAGGGCACTGTGGTGCACTGTTTGGGAACCACTTGCTTAAATTAATATGGCTACTTATCCTGTTTGTACATTTGCTCTAACTCTGAATATGCATCTTAGGGCAGTGGTTCCCAAACTTTTTTGACTTGCGGCTGCCTTGACCTACTGGGCTGTTGGCTGTGGTTCCCCATTAGGGCTACATTGTATAGGGTGGTGGGGTAAATCACAAGGATTCTGCAGCTCCTTGAGTAACCACTGTCGTACACTTGGTCTCACACTCCCAGGGTTTTGGGGTGCTCAGAGTTGTTGGTTCTGAACCCTAGAGCCCTCAAAGATCCCTGTTTGGTAGTACTGCCACCACCCTGTAAGACAGTGCCTCAGTCCAGGGACACTGAGACCCTCTAGGCTTAACTGTATCCCTTGTAGGCACTGAGCACTTTCTTTACTTAAAGTCTCAGTCCTCAAGTTCCTAGTCCACAATGAGGATGTTTGGTAGCTTGCTGAACGGCTAGGCAGGATTCTGAACCTTTGTCCCCAACAGACAATGAACCAACATGGTAAAAGGATTTTCTACTTTATTAAGTACATAGGGTTACAAAAAAGTTACAAAAGGCAGCAAATGCTAGAGGCATAAAACTTCTAGGAAACATATCAGCATAAAACAACAAAGCTAACTGGCTAACTCTGTTAATCTCTGACTCTCACCTGGGTCAGCTTATTTTGTAGATCCTCAGTTACCTAAGAGGCCACATGGTCCTGGTGGGGCAGGATGTGCACCCACCACCTCTCTCACCTAGAGACAAGGAACAAAGACCCTGTCTCAGCAGTTCCCTCCCCCTGGAGATCTGCAGCTGCATTCCATCCTTGATGGGCGTCTTTCTGGCTGCCTAGGTGGTACATAATCACCTTCCATTGAGTTGTAAATTCCTAGCAGCTAGGAAATGCAAGCCACTTCTGTGTTACTGTTTTAGCTTGGTTCAGGCCTTGCAATGCTACTAGGCCTGAACTGTACATATTCATGACAACCATGACTCGTGGTTTGGGAACCAGGGTGATATAGAAGGTAATCCGAATCTGCTCTTCAGTGCCATTCAACTTCCGTTGATGGACCTTTTGTGGTCACTCTCACTAACATGCAAACTCTGAACTTTTGGGGAGCCAAGCAGAGGCAACTGCTGCAGAAGTTCTCAAGCAAGCAGCATTGGGGCACAGGAAAAACTTAACCTTTTGAATTTACTGTTCGGTGACATTCATTTTCCCTTTGCCGAGCCTTGTTAAATATAGCATTGTGCTAACCAGAAGATATTTCCAGTTCAATTCTATTAGTAGCTATGGACACCAGCAAAACTATGTAGGGATGAAATGGGGACACACCAGCCTTTTCCTCCCCACCAAGTCCTCGCGTGGTTTCTGCCTCTCTGCAAGTCACTGAACACAGAGGCCTCATTCTTTTCCCTCTTCAGGAATGCCACTTGTCTTTGTGTTCAGAAATTTTGTTGACAAGAGCAGGGTTGCTGTGTGCAGAGCTGAGTTTGTCCGAGAGGACATGGCACGCTTGTGATTAGACTATTTTTTGAGAGCTACTTGATGCGTCTGCGCCAGTGGTTTTCCAGCTGGACTTGTCCAAACATCTCTAGGCTCTTGGTGCAGATCAGTGGCATCTATTCTGGAACACTTGTATGCTTGCTTACCAGTCCATGCGCTAGTGCCTTGGGTTCATGAGGATTGACAGTATAGTGCTGTCCATGTGCTGGGGAGCCCAAGACTTGAGTTTAAGCTGCAACGATACCATAGGACAGTGGTTCCCAAGCTTACCGTGGTCACAACGCCCTTCTTTCACGTTGGCCTATTATTCGTGTCTCTGCCGGGCACTGCCATCTAAGACGACAGCACCTGGGAAAGCCAGGTGGACAAGGCCACCTGTGGTTTGCCATGGTTCGCAGTTTGGGAACTACTGCTGTAGTTGGGGGGACGGGTCTCCTCAGAAGACAAATTGAAGCAGAGGGAGTTCTTTTAGGGTGGACAGTCTGCAAATCCCTGCTCTAAATTGCTGGCTTCTCCTTTTTAGCTAACAGTACTTCCCAAGTGGGATTCACAGGTTTAGAAAATTCTGTTGCAAGCAGAGCTGCAGCCTGTCTGCCATTGGGCCTGGGTCGAGGCTCAGGTTCAGTGATTGCTTCCTGTATCTGCCGTGTCTCTTTCCCACCCATCCTTATGTGCTGGTGGGGAGGAATTGGGACATGCCTCCACTGGTTGGAGAACTGCATCTCTCAGGCCTCTAGGATGCTCCCACAAGAAATACTGACTGTCTGGTGTCTGGTACCCTTCATGTGCACCTGAGGGCAGCTCAGGTTCAAAAATCAAAATCCAAGAAGTAAAAATGGCATAAAAACCAAACAGTGTGATGCAACAGAAGGTCAGTGGCTGAAAACAGTCACTTAAAAGGCCAGAGAAATTAAGGAGGTCGTTGCTTTAGCTCCAGAATGACACTGAGAGGTGGCATCAGGTGAGTCTCTGTGGGGAGCATGACATGGAGGGAGTAGCACAGCCCACAATGCCACTCCCCAGATTCTACTGGCTTTGCCTCTTTGGTGGGCACCTGGCAAAAAATTATCTGCTAGTGTTATCCAGGCACACTCCAGGAGCCTAAGTCGTGCAGGGATTCAGAAAGAAGCACCAACATTTGGAATGGTGCTTGAACTGATCAGGAGCCAGTGGAGCTTTGTGCAGTGTCCTTGAGAGATGGTCTTGAAGCCGGATTTCACCCCCCCCCCCCCATTTACAGGAAGTTCCTAGGCTGCTCTCTCCAGCTAACGGCAGTTTCCTGATAGTATAGCCAGACTTTATCTAGGCCGGATAGCCTAGGGTGCATCAACACACTGGTGTGTGGTCATAGGATGCAAAAATGCTCCCAAGTGGCATGGCTGTGTGTGTGGGGGGGGGGGGTGTGACACTGCCCCAGTTATATCCCCTAGGGCAGCCTGCACACCCTGCCTCCCTGGCTCTTAGAAATCCTCTATAGGTCACACGATAGGGGGGCTGCACTGCCAGGCTCCCTCCAGGGTGGCACAGTGGAAAGGGCTGACCTCCAGCTCCCTAGACAGGCCACCCAACAGTAGCCTTTTCTCTTCACACTTTGCTTACAGCTTGGTCCTCATTCAGTCTGTTATTGAGGCCCAGCATTTATTTAGTGCCCTTATATAAGTTTGTGGAACTGAGAGCTGGGTGGCTGTGGGCAAGGCTTGGAGGAACTCCCTGGCATCTGATCCAAATCAAGCCAAGTTAGAGTGAGTTGAGACCCACTGCAGATTGGGACCAGGTGAGTTCACCCATCAGTAAGTTTACTGTATGTTTCCTTCCTGCCCCTAAAGTTGACCTTTATAACTCTGGCCTGACTGTCACTGAGGTGCCTGGTGAACCTTATGATACAATTTCAAGTGAGCCTCAGCTAGTGTGGTTCCTGTGTGCATGCGCTTGTATGAAATGAGAATTGATGCTTTCAGGCTGTGGTACACACATGGCTCACACTGGTGTGTAGGCAGATAGGCTAGCACAAACTGTTTGCCACCTCTTTGGACTGGTTTGCTAGGCGGCAGTATCGCTTCCTGGTTTGGGAAGGGGGGAAAAACTTCTTCTGCGGTGTGATAACTCATGTCCATTTGTGCCAGAGCTCTAGATCAGGTACAATTCTATCTGTCATTCTTATCTTGGGATTTCCCATTTTCCCATCTCCTCTACAGCCGATTTGCATGGATATGACCTGAGGTGCTCTTAGGTAATCGGAGTCAAGTTGAGCATATAATCTGAACTCCTGGTACTCCAGTGAGCCACCGTTGGCCATGATTCTCTCTTGCTGAAGGGCTGTTTTCTGCCCTTTGACACCTCTGTGGCAAGTGCAACCAGCCCTGGAAATTGGAGTAGAAAGCCATTTCAGTTCTATCCTGCAAATGCTAAACATTGGATTGAATTGTAGTCCTTGCACTCACACTCTCTCCTGTTTAAAAACAAATCTCTGCTTGTGCAGCCCTTCACTTCTGTTGGATGTACCTAGTGTTAAAATGAGCTCCTCATTTGCATCAGCTGGGCTTCGCTGTGAGCTCATCTTGTGTGTTTGGCCTGGTGCAGCCATGCCAAGAAAGTGTGTCCCCTAGACAGAAGTGGTGAAAAGGAAAGTAGGAACATTGCCTGGTTCGGTGGACTTAGATGTGCAGAATTGTTAGCACTTGCATTGTGTTGTCATTTTTGAAGGGGGGGGGGAGAGACTTGCTGTGCCCTGGGAGACTCTTCCCCCTCACCTGCTTTCAACCCTGTTTGGTCTTGCTGCTTCCAGAACAGAATGCGACCCGTTTGCTACTGTTGTAATCTTTTTTCCTTAAAAGGAACCTTTTCCAGCCAGTAAGAGGAATTGGAATCCAGCCATACTAGGAATTTCCTGTAATTACTGTGGGTGTACACAGCAGTGTGTAATTGAAGCTTAAGCCACTTAACGATGTGTCACTGACTCACAGATCCCAGGAACTTTTGGAGGGCAGACAGATTAGGGTTCAATCTTGGTCATATTTTCAAGATATGGGAGAGCTCAGTTATCACATGGGCTGCCCTTTCAACAGCCCCACTTCTGCTGCAGCATCACTTCATAGCTCAGCAGCTGAGAGGTGCTCTGCAAAGGAATGTACTTTGCAGAAGCAGCACAGCTGAAAGGGTGGCTCACTAGATGATTGGGCTCTTGCAGCAGCTCCCTTCTCCCTCTGTCACCCCTCTTAACCTGCCCGTTACCCCTTACTGTTCCTCACCTTCTGAAGCCTCTTTCTGTCTTTCCCCTCTAGCACCTTGGCAGAAGTGGCACTGCTGAGAGGGTGGTGCCGGGAGGCGCTCAGTTATCGTGTGGACCACCCTTTCATCAGTGACACCTCAGCAGAAGCAGCAGAGAGAGGCTTGCATGATACTTGGGTTCTCCCAGTGACTTGACAGCATCTCCCTTTCTCACTTCTTGGTCCACAATGGTTCCTTGCCCTCTGAGGTTTGCTTCCATTTCCCCCCCTAGCTCCTTGGCAGAAGTAATGCTCCTGAATGGGCATCTCCCACAGTTGGCCACCCTTTCAGCAGTGCCACTTTTGCCAGTGCATCACTTAGCAGCTCAGCAGCTGATGGTGGTGTTTGGAGAGCTCAATTACCATGGGGGCCAGATAAAAAGCTCCCACAGGCCTTAACTGTCTTGCAGGCCTTATGTATGACTCCGCCCCACCCCCAGTCAAAGCTGTGAAGGCACAGACCGCTGTGAAGCATTCATCTGTAAGCCTTGTGGAATTGAAAGGGGCCTGTGTGAGACCTGATCCCTGCAAGCCACACAACACCTGTGAAGCCCACACAAGTCGCTGCTTGTATGTGCAGCCAGGGCTGTGAGTGGGTGCTGCAAGACTGACAGGTCCGTACTGGGATGGATGGGTGAGGACTGAGAGGAGGATACAAGATCCTTGTGTGATGTCATTTAAAACTTTAAACTGTATTGCATTACACATGGGTAAATGCTTTCAGAGCTACAGGTTCAGGTTTAATGGTGCTGGTTTCCTGACTCTTAGGCAATTGCATAAAAGAAGTACATGTTTAAAACATGTGGCCTTTCATCTTCCCTCTGACTTATTGCCAGCCCTGCTTCCTGCACTTCAGAATGTGTTCTGTGATTCCAGGCGGGGCTTGTGGGTAGTTTTTCTTGATCGCTAGAACTTGAATTTTATTGCTTTTCCATGAGCTCCCCCTGTCAGCAGCAGTGGATTTGCGGTGGACCCAAGCAAGAGGCCTGACTAGATTTCACTTTGCAGATCTGTTAACCAACACTTGAAGAGCTTTGCAGGAGTTTTTGTTCAGTTGACTATTGCATCATCTCTAAGTCATTTCAGCAAATTCATTGGAGTTCTGGCTTCCATGTGAACGGATTCTTGGGAGCCTCATTGAACCTTGAGGAGAGATGCAGTTCAAAGGCAAAGGTTGCCCACAGTCCTTGAACAGGGCCACTTCATGGTAGTGGGCATCCTAGAATTTTGGAAGGTATTGAATGTTGCTTGTGTTCATCTCTTCTCCCCCAGGAAGCCTGCAGATCTCCAGAACTTGGCTCCAGGCACACACCCGCCCTTCATCACTTTCAACAATGAAGTGAAAACGGATGTAAACAAGATTGAAGAGTTCCTGGAGGAGGTCCTCTGCCCACCCAAGTAAGTGTCCCAGTGGGGCAGCATGACATGGACGGTTGCTTGGCAGTTGACCCTCAAGATGGTGGCGCTAAGCTCTCTGGGTTACTGCATACTCCTTGCACCATGCACTTGAGAACAAACCCAAGGCATGTTGCCCTGTGCTATTGAGGATGGGTATATGTGAGATGGATGGAAAATCACAGGGCTGCTGCACAAGTCCCTTGCATCAAGTAGCTGGATTTTCACAGGTGGGGGTTCTTGAGAGCAACACTTGCAGAGCACTTACCTACCTACCTGCCTTCTCTACTAAAGGAACAAGAACATTCATTGGGTAGCAGATTGGCATTTTGACCTGGTAAGGTATTGTTCCCTTAGCACAGGGGTCTCCAAACTTTTCAGCGCAAGGACCGCATTGTAAATCTGGCACGGTGTTGAGGGCCAGAAAATTAATAAATTCATGAAGAAATGATGTACTGAGAGTTTAATTGAATATAGTAAGTGGGTGGGGGTGGAAGGATGACAGGAGCCAAGGGCAAAATTGACTTGCCCAGGAAGAAAGGGCAGTGGATTTTGAGAAAGCATGGGTAATGCGCCGCATTCAGCCACTAGATGTGTTGAATGGAATGGAATTACTCCCTTACATTCAGTACCTCTGGTGATCGGATGTGTTATCTACCCGTGCTGGGAGACACAGAAGTGTGTCTCTTGATCTATTTTCAGCCCTAAGAGGCTAAGGAACTGCATGGGCTGGATAAAATCCTCTGGAGGGTGGGTGTGGCCCACTGGCCAGGGTTTGGAGACCACTGCCTTAGCATAAAGGTAGACTTTCCCTATATGGTTGTCTTGGCTGCAATTCTTTAGATATGTTTATTAATGTTCAAGTTCCAAAACAGTAGTGAGGGCAAGAGTGTAGTTTCAGGGGACTCTGATGAATTCACTATCTATATTACCAACAACACAACTTTATTTTCATCCTCAACGCCACCCCGGAACCAGGGGAGCTCCAATGCTCAACTTCAGTGGGAGAGTTAGAACAGACAAAAGAAAATATTTTTTTACCCAGCATGTAGCTGACCTGTGGAATTCCTTGCCATAGGATGTGGTGACGGCATCTGTCCTAGATGCCTTTTTAAAAGGGGGTTGGACAGATTGGTGGAGGTAAAGTCCATCATAGGTTACAAGCCATGATAGGGATGTATCCTATTAGGGATGTAGGAGGTATAACCTCCTGGAAGTTGGCTACCTCAGAATGCCAGGTGCAAGGAAGTGGCAACAGGATGTAGGTCCGTTGTCTTGTGTGCTCCCTGGGGCATCTGGTGGGCCAATGTGAGGTTCAGGAAGCTGGGCTAGATGGGCCTTTGGCCTGAACAGTGGGGCTTTTATCGGGAAAACTAAAATTTATGACATAGGATTTCCATAAGGGTAAGTGGGCACTTGGGTAACAGTGGAGGTTGTCTCCTGCCACTGTGCTTCTGCAGCCTGGCCAACTGGCTGCTCTGCTGGGGACCTACTGCTGGATCTTCTCCCTACTTGTGTTCCTTTTCTCTCCATTGCCCCATGCTTGGTGTGTTCCCTTTTACTGTTGGGAGTGGGGTGGGGATAGGAGAGTGAACTCTGAGTGAAGTTTGCAAATCATTACATGCTGACTTGTCGGGTTGTCCTTCAGGTAAAAAAGAGCCTTTGTGTGTCTTTGCTCACCTGTAAAAGGAGAGGCCAAATGGGATTGATAATTACCGGAGGCTTGCTGCTTGACCCTGCGCAAACTACTGGCACTGGGGACAAAACCAAGTCCTTGTCTCTACCTGAAGGCTTGTTTTCCAGGATAATGTCCTGTAGAAAATGCCCAGCTATTTGGGAGCATGTCATGGGGATGAGCTGTGAATTATGTGACAGTTTGACTTCTTGATGTGCGAAGCCTTGAAATTCCCAATCAACCAACCCTTGGGGGGGGGGTTGGTTGTTGGTTGTTGAGGCAGCTCTGCAATTGGCTTGGTGGTGGTGATCTCTAAAATTGATGGGCTACCATGCCACAGGTGTGGACTCCTGGTTTTGAGAGTCTTAAAACACATGTTCAGAGTTCCTGTTACCTTCTTATAAATGAGTCACAATCTCACAATTAAGTGTGGAGTGATACCCACTTTCAAGGAGAGGAAGCCATAACTGGATGGGGGACAGCTTATGTACTTTTCCTTCTGGAAGTCCCTGGTTTAAAATTCCAGTATTTCTAGACTGGAGTAGCTGCAAGCTGGTACTGGAGAGGATGTCTTGAGAGCTGTGCTTAGAGTAACTAAGACTGGGCAGGATGGATTGGTGTCTAACTACATTAATTAGCTACAAATTGCAGAAAAGTATGTCATAAATAAGAAAACATGACTGCTTCATGGAATAATAGATATCCAGGCTATACGTTTCGTCACCACCTTGTGAACTAAATGTCCCTGTCAACTTATATTTTTCTTTAGGTATTCAAAGCTTTCACCAAAACACCCAGAATCAAACACTGCTGGAATGGACATCTTTGCTAAATTTTCAGCATTTATCAAGAATTCCAGACCGGAAGCTAATGAAGGTAGGGAACCCACACTTGACTTGTTCCCTAGGTGGTGGCTGGTCAGTCTGGGTCAGTTGGCTGAGTTGGGACTTGGGGATGCTCTTCTGCAGTGGCCTGGTCCTTCCTGGCTGACAGATTCCAGAAGTTTGGGGGGGCACCAGCCTGGTGCTCTGGTTTTTCACATGCGAGTGCCAGAAGGTTGTTTTCTGTCCCCTGTGTTTAACATCTATTTTGAGAAACCACTGAGAGAGGTCATTTAGAGTGGGGTGTCATCAGTATGCAGATGGCATCCAGCTCAACCTCTTGCAGCGAATCCAAATGTAGAAATCCTAGAGGCGGGTGGGGACTAGATGTGGGTAAACAAACTTAAAATAAAATCATACAAAGCAGAGTTCCTGCTGGTTTGGAAATGGACAATGCAGATACTGGACTATCAGTCTGCTCTGAGCGGGGTTAGGCTCCCTCTATAGGAGCAGGTGTGCAGTTTTGGTGTCCTCCCTGGACTCGCCACTCCCCCTGGTGGCTGTGGTGGCCATTCTTGAGTCAATTAGACCTCAACTCAGTGGTCCATGCCTTGATGACCTCAAGACTTGTCTACTGTAACACACTTTCCATGGGGTTGCTCTTGAAGATTGTTCAGAAACTGTAGTTGGTGCAGAACACGGTAGGCTGTGTGGTGGCTGTCTCTCAGAAGCTTGATTCTGTTGAGCCGCTGGTTCGTTTCTGAGCGCAAAGTGTTTCTGAGCACAAAGTGCTGGTTATGACCTTTAAAATTCCTCTGCAGTTTGGGACGGAGATGTATAAAAGACTATATTCTTTCGTCCCAACCAGTTCACCCTCTGAGGTCGCTGGAGGGAGTCATGCTGCATGTGCTGTCCATGGCTGAGGACAGGTTGAAGGCCACAAGGGGCAGGGCCTTCTTGTTGGTGGCACCTCAGCTTTGGAATCCCTCCTTTTTGAATTAAGAACAGAAGTGCCTTCCGGTATGGACTGGTATGGGCTACCGTTCTAGGTGTGAACTAAATCTATTCCTCTTCTGCTTGGTGTTCCCCCCTCCACCCATTCCTTTCCTGCCAGGTTAGCTTTCATTTAGATTGTTAGTTGAGGGCTGTTTATCATTTGTTTCTGGTTTTAATTGTTAGTGCTTTATTTGCTGCTTTGAACTATTGGGATTCTTCTTGCTATTTTGTACAGAATTTTAATCTTGCTGTTTGCCACCTTGAATGTTCTGTTTTAGGGAGAAAATATGGAGTGTGTGTGGACCCAATTCAACAAGTCCAAACCTCTTGCTTCCTCAGTGGGGGCAGACCTGTGTACATGGACTTGTGTAGCTAGCCAGAAGTGACCTTGCTATATAAGGCAAAGCAGGGCAGCTGCCTCCTTGGGCAGCAAACTCTGTGTCCCACCAAGAGCAGAGGAATGGATGAGGTGTATCACTCCCCAGGACGTTCTGAAGCTCTGGAAACTGTCCACAATTTTGGCAGTCTTTTGTAAGCCTTGAGCATTGCACGCTGTGTATCTCCTGTCCTTTTTCCAGATGTCACCAACAAAATGCTGTGCTACTCAGTTCCTGGGACCACCTGGAACATGAATTTTGCAGCTGCCTATTTTTAATGGGGAACACTTTTCCTTTATATTGCTGGCTTCAGCTCCAGAACACCCCATGGTCTTCAAACAAATCACCATCTCTGAGCCCAGTACCATCTCCTCTATGCCCCTGATTCATGATTCAGGACTTTTCATGTCTGAAAGACCTGTAGCCGGCTTCTCTGTTTGTGGGAAGCGTTTAGAGACTCTGCGGGCAACAATGGCCGTTAAAAGCAAACAATCCTAAAATTGCCCAAGCTGTGGGGGAAAAGGCAGAGCTGTTATGTTTGCAGCAACACCAAGCCCGCACGTTCCTAAAGGTCCTTCTGCTGTGCCGTTGTGAAAGCAGATGTCTGTTGGAACAACTGTTGTAGTCCATAGCATATGCTCCTCCCGGGTGGCTTTTATGTTTCCGCCAAATGGGGGGCTGTTGCTGCTCTGGCCGCTTCTTGAGCTGTGGAATAATGGCATCATGCTGGCGCTCTTCAGCAGGGCTGTCATCCAAGGAGGATCATTTGTTTATGATTTTGTATGGTAGGAAGAGCTACGTGCTAGAACCATTCAGCGGTTTAACAGATTGAAGTGACGCGCAAAGGCTTAACTACCCATGCCACATAAGTGCTGATGGATGGGGCTACTCTCGCTCCATCCTTGGTGCATGCTAGATGTGGGGTGAGTGTTCCCGTTTGCACCAGGGAGCAGGAGCACCATACTTCCTTATGTGACACATCAAGTTAAAGCCCTTCCTCTTTTTTGAACTCTCCACCTTGCTTGGATTGGAAGGACAAAGATGGGCTAAGGTCCAGTTTGTGATGTGGCTTCTTGAACGTAGCCACTGGAAAGTTTTATCCGCACAGACCCTGGGGGAAATCTACTCTGCAAGGAAGAACAAATGAAATATCTGCATTCTAACTGAGCAAACTGTGAAGCATCTTGTCTTCAGCTTTTTCTTGATGACCCACGCAGAGAACAGTTTTACCATCTGTACCATTGAGGTAATCTTCCTTTTTAAAATGGGTTTACCTTCTTAGGATTAAACAAACCTATTGCTTTGTGATTGTGTGATGGAAATCTGCCCTCTTCAGACATAAATACCCCAACTTCAGCACTTTTTTCCATCAGGGGAAGTTGATCAGGTTCCTTCAGCTTCCTTGGCCACTTTGATCCTGGATCTTAGGCTGCCTTCCAGATCAGACCAGAAAATGTTGTTTGCCAGTTACCTACAGTAGGTGGATTGGTTAAAAGCAAGCTTCCTACAAAGCCTTAATTGGGCTTGCTATACCTGCTGTTTGGCAATTTTGCTGAAAGCCCTGCCTAATTTTCCTCTTGCATCAAAAGCACCGTGTTACCCATGGTAACCTGAGGAGTGCCACTTAGCGGCTGGATGAAGCGCAGATTGATGGGGCTTGGATTATGATGGTAAACAAGCAGTCCCTGGTTGCCTGGTGACCTTTGGCCACAAGGGCCTGAAATAGTTTTCTTCCACTGAGTGGCTGTTTTCTTCCAAACATGTCCTTTCTGAGGTGTGTCTTCCTGGTAGCTTTTTGTGCTCTGAAGACACAGGACATCTTCACTTCTTTTGCATCTTCGTGTACATGTGGAACCTTCAAAAGGTTGGGCTTTCGAGGTGGGTTCATTCAAGCAGGTTATACAGGAGTCCCTTGGCAGCCAGTCTACAAGGGTGAATGCCCAAGGCTCACCTTGGCCCTTACTACATCAGATAGTACCCGTTGGGTTGTGCCTTGTGTTCTGAAGAATCTGAATTCTGTGACCTGTGTAAATGATGTAGATGACCAAGGACGCTTCAGTAGCAGCTTTCTCTTCAGTAGTTCAGCTGTGCAATTCAGGAGTGATAACAGTTCAAGTGATTTCAGCTCTTCCCTCCAACTCCAACTTGCCACTCTGAATGGCAAGGAGTGTACCCTTAATATATGCCTCAGGGCTGCTTAGATTCTCTCCCTTCCATTGGGCATTTGGGAGGAAATTTCTAATCAAACTGCCCTTGAACTGAAATTGTTTAGTTTGAAACCTCACCAACTTTACAAACAGAAGGAAGCAATTTTAAGAACATAAGAACAGCTCCACTGGCTCAGGCCATAGGCCCATCTAGTCCAGCTTCCTGTATCTCACAGCGGCCCACCAAATGCCCCAGGGAGCACACCAGACAACAAGAGACCTCATCCTGGTGCCCTCCCTTGCATCTGGCATCCTGACATAGCCCATTTCTAAAATCAAGAGGTTGCACATACACATCATGGCTTGTAACCCATAATGGATTTTTCCTCCAGAAACTTGTCCAATCCCCTTTTAAAGGCGTCCAGGCCAGACGCCATCACCACATCCTGTGGTAAGGAGTTCCACAGACCAACCATTCGCTGAGTGAAGAAATATTTTCTTTTGTCTGTTCTAACTCTCCCAACACTCAATTTTAGTGGATGTCCCCTGGTTCTGGTGTTATGTGAGAGTGTTAAGAGCATCTCCCTATCCACTCTGTCCATCCCCTGCATAATTTTGTATGTCTCATTCATTTCCCCCCTGAGGCGTCTCTTTTCTAGGCTGAAGAGGCCCAAACGCCGTAGCCTTTCCTCATAAGGAAGGTGCCCCAGCCCCTTAATCATCTTAGTCGCTCTCTTTTGCACCTTTTCCATTTCCACTATGTCTTTTTTGAGATGCGGTGACCAGAACTGGACACAATACTCCAGGTGTGGCCTTACCATAGATTTGTACAACAGCATTATAATATTAGCTGTTTTGTTCTCAATACCTTTCCTAATGATCCCAAGCATAGAATTGGCCTTCTTCAATTGGGTCACATTGGGTCGACACTTTCATCAACCTGTCCACCCCCCCCCCCAAGATCCCTCTCCTGTTCTTTCACAGACAGCTCAGAACCCGTCAGCCTATATGTGAAGTTTTGATTTTTTGCCTCAATGTGCATGACCTTACACTTACTGACACTGAAGCGCATCTGTCATTTTGCTGCCCATTCTGCCAGTCTGGAGAGATCCTTCTGGAGCTCCTCACAATCACTTCTGGTCTTCACCACTTGGAAAAATTTGGTGTCGTCTGTAAACTTAGCCACATCACTGCTCACCCATCTCCAGGTCATTTATGAAGAGGTTGAAGAGCATTGGTCCCAGGACAGATCCTTGACACCCACTCTCTGTCTCCTGACCTTCAACCAGTTCTCAATCCATGAGAGGACCTGTCCTCTAATTCCCTGACTGGAGTTTTTTCAGTAGCCTTTGGTGAGGGACCATGTTGAACGCCTTCTGAAAGTCCAGATATATAATGTCCACGAGTTCTCCTGCATCCACATGCCTGTTGACCTTTTCAAAGAATTCTATAAGGTTTGTGAGGCAAGACTTACCCTTACAGAAGTCATGCTGATTCTCCCTCAGCAAGGCCTGTTCGTCTGTGTTTTGAGACTCTATCTTTGATAAGGCATTCCACCATCTTACCCAGTATAGATGTTAGGCTGACCGGCCTATAGTTTCCCGGGTCCCCCCTCTTTACCTTTTTAAAGATAGGCATGACATTTGCTATCCTCCAATCTTCTGGCACCGTGGCTGTTTTGAGGGACAAGTTGCATATTTTAGTCAAGAGATCAGCAACTTCATTCTTCAATTCCTTAATAACTCTTGGGTGTATGCCATCAGGGCCCGGTGACTTATTGATCTTTAATTTATCAATGAGGTCTGAAACATCTTCTCTTTCAACCTCTATCTGACTTAACTCCTCGGTCAGGAGGGGCCGTTCGGGCAGCGGTATCTGCCCGAGGTCTTCTGCGGTGAAGACAGATGCAAAGAACTGATTCAATTTCTCTGCCATCTCTAAGTCTCCTTTTATCTCCCCTTTCCCTCCCTCACCATCCAGAGGGCCAACTGCTTCTCTGGCAGGTTTCCTGCTTCTAACATATTTAAAGAAGCTTTTATTATTCCCCTTAATGCTGCTGGCCATGTGTTCCTCATAGTCTCTCTTGGCCTCCCGTATCACCTTCTTACATTTCTTTTGCCACAGTTTATGTTCCTTTTTATTCTCCTAACTAGGGCAAGACTTCCATTTACAGAAGGAAGCTTCCCTGCCCTTTACAGCCTCTCTAACTTGACTCGTTAGCTCAAGCCAAAGGTTAGTGCAGTGATTTTCATCCAGTGTGCCACGAAAGGTGTGCCATGGAAATTTGGAGCACAGTGGTTAAAAATTGTTGAAAAACTCTTCTGGGTTCTGCAGTTTTGTGTCGAGGGCAGCTGCCTGTAGTAACAAATTGTCCTTCTTTCTCCCCTGGCTCTGCCAGCAGTTGCCCTAGAAACACCAGGGGCACCAGGATACAGGTCTCTTGTTATCTGGTGTGCTCCCTGAGGCATTTGGTGGACCACTGTGAGATACAAGAAGCTGGACTAGATGGGCCTATGGCCTGATCCAGTGGGGCTGTTCTTATGTTAACAGTTGCAGAACCCAGAAGAGTTTCCCTGAAGTGACATCTCAAGGGGTGAAAACCATAGAGGCCAGTGTGCCAGAAGAAAAATGTTGAAAATTGCAATGTTAGTGGGTTTAGATGCAGGCATGTTACATACTTGTCGGGCTTTGGTCTGCAAGAGTCCTGAGCCGAGTATGCCAGCACATGGAGTGGCTTTTCCCTTCTAGACTGAGAAGATAGCTTATGTGGATTCAGAGGGATCCTGCAGGGAAGCTGTTCGAAACAGTTCCCTGTTCATAAAAGGTGGAGAAGTACTAGGGGGAGAGAAACTCCTAAGGATCTGGCTCTGCTGGGTTTCAGTCTTTGCCTCCAAGCTAGGCTTTGGATAACTGTAGGGAAAAAAACAAAACTAACAAACCCCTAAAATTGCTGTAACTAATTCAGAAAGCAGACAATAGATGGGAGAATTCCTGTGCAGACAGTCCCACAGAATTGTTCATAGCTTTCATTCCAGGCTCCTGGGAGCTGCTTTGGTCCAATTTGTTACGCAGCTTTGGGTGTTGCGACGTTTGTTGAAGAGCTTAGAGTCCATCTTCAAGCTGTCAAAACAATTGATTGGATGGTAGAGTGTCCCTTAGTCTAGCGCTTGCTCAACCATGGCCCATGGGCTGGATCCGGTGCAACACTGCATTCCCTCCCCCTGTGAGCAGTGCTTACCATTCCACCATGCTGCTCACAAGAAGCCCCTCCATCTTCAACGTGCGACCACCCTGGCAGTCTTGCCTGCCCAGAAATCCAGCTGGGACATCTGTAGCCACCTGCTGGGACAGTGGGCTACAGATGCAACTGCCTAGAGTGTCACACAGTGAAGATGGAACTGCCTAGAGTGTCACACAGTGAAGATGGAGGGGCTTCATCTAAGCTGCACAGTGGAATGGTAAGCACTGGTCTGCATGGGGACTGGTTTAGCTAGTGCAGCACAGTGGTCACAGAGTTTGGTGACCACTGCTCTAAGCAATAATTTGTGACCTGCTCTTATGTCTCTCTAATGCAAACAAAAGGCAGTTTTGGGGTGGAGCTACTGATGTGGACCCAAAGCCAGGCTCCATGGGAGAGGTGTCTGAGCTTGTGGGCTTGATGGAGCTGGAGTTCAGGATGCAAACAGTTAAGTAGCATCTACAGATTATTTACTTCTCTTCAGCTCCTCCTTCTGTACTTGTTCACACAGGTTCCTTCTGCCACTCTAACTCTAGCAGAGGCTTCTTGGAGGTTCATTGGGTTTTATATGCTCTTAACACAGCTTTATATAAAGAAGCCTCCAAACCCTGAATTCTTTCTGCAGTATGTCCAATAGGACAGGCCTGGCTTCCAGAAAGGGAAGTTGCACTGATTTTAGGGCCAAGTCTGCCCTCTGCTGTTGCACTGTATTAATACACAACAATAGTATTCAGCTTGATTAGCCTGAGTGCTTTGGTTCTCACTTTGCAGGAGGTCCCTTTTCTCTAGACTTCAAGCATTTCAGCTTGCTTGCCTACTCATGAGTAATTGTGCACATGCTGCTTGGTTTTGGTTCTCTTGGGGCTTAATACATTTTCCTTGTCAGCTGTTGGCTTGTTGGCTTCGTGACCCACAGTTTGAGAATCACTGGCTTAGAATATTGTCTTGAATATTTTATCCTGCTTTGGTGTATTCTGAAGGAAGCTCTTGGCGAGGGTCCCCAAGCCCAGTACACCAATTTCCAGGACTAGTTCCTTAAATGTCCTCTTAAAATTATAGGTTTTCTCACTACCTCTAAGAGATGGACTTTGGCTGACTGCCTCTGGGAGTCTGTTCATTCCATAAATGCTGGCCTCATCCAGTGGTAGTGTCTATAGAAGAACACGATATGTGTTTTTAATTTGCAGTGGTTGCAATTAACAGGGAGCCTCTTGCCTATCTAGGGCCCAAGTGATAGCTATTGGTTTGCACCAGTTGTCAACTCTCCTTTTCCTCCAGGCTTGGAGAGGAGCCTCCTGAAAACTCTGCAGAAGCTGGACGAGTACCTGAACACTCCTCTCCCAGATGAGATTGATCAGAACAGTATGGAAGATGTCGCGGTCTCCACCCGCAAGTTTCTGGATGGCGACGAGATGACACTAGCAGATTGCAACTTGTTGCCCAAACTCCACATCGTCAAGGTGCGCATGGATCTAGGGCCAGTTCGTGCATGCACATTCAGTGGTGCTGTAGTAAAAAAATAGTGCAAGAGCTGGATGATATCGAAGTTGTCGGGTGACTGCGCATGTGATAACTTGAGAAACATACATGTATGTTTCCCACTCATCATATGAACTAGCCTCAGGTGTATGGTCCCCTTTTTGCAGGGAAGCTAAATGCCCAGATTCCTTACGTGGCAGTTGCAGGCATGATTTGAAGTAATGGGGTGGCCTGTAGTCCCCACATTGAAAAGATGCTTTAGCACAGAATAGCAACTCTGTCTCCAGATTTAGAGTGGGGGTTTAGTTACAGCTTGCACTTGCATGCACGAGTGAGCATTTGTGCTGCCTGTTGACACATTCAGAGCACGAACAAGCCTAAGTTCTGAAAGAGCCTGTGTCTGCCTCCCACATTAGCGATTGCCATTGCTTAAGAACATAAGAACAGCCCCGCTGGATCAGGCCATAGGCCCATCCAGTCCAGCTTCCTGTATCTCACAGCGGCCCACCAAACGCCCCAGGGAGCACACCAGATAACAAGAGACCTGCAAGGCTTCCTGGGAATTGTAGTTAAGAACATAAGAACAGCCCCACTGGAGCAGGCCATAGGCCCATCTAGTCCAGCTTCCTGTATCTCACAGCGGCCCACCAAATGCCCCAGGGAGCACACCAGGTAACAAGAGACCTGCAAGGCTTCCTGGGAATTGTAGTTAAGAACATAAGAACAGCCCCACTGGAGCAGGCCATAGGCCCATCCAGTCCAGCTTCCTGTATCTCACAGCGGCCCACCAAATGCCCCAGGGAGCACACCAGATAACAAGAGGCCTGCATCCTGGTGCCCTCCCTTGCATCTGCGTCTGCTGCCTTCTCAAATGGTGGTTGGTCTCCACCAGAGGCCAAAAACCAGAGAGAGTCTCTCTATAGAGATGATATGATGCAAGCTGAGGTAGCATTTGGTCATTGTGGGAGATGCGGATCTCATCAGTGGATGCAGTCTGCGAGGAAGATTCTCCTGCAAGTGTCTTATTCAAAGAAGCGTAAGAGTCAGCATGGTGTAGTGTTCAGAATCATGGAATTCGGACCTGGGAGGCATGCATTCAAACCCCCATTGGGCCACAAAGCTATGTGAGTCACCTCATGACAGGCTCTCTGCCTCTCTAGCATCACTTAATGGTTGGAACAAGCAGGCAGGTAAAGCGCTATGGTGCAGCATGAAACACCATGAGTATGGTTCAAGTTACCCTGTCTGGATGATGATGATAATAATAATACAGGTATTTATATACCGCCTTTCTTGGTCTTTATTCAAGACTTTATTCAAGGCGGTTTACATAGGCAGGCTTATTAAATCCCCGTAGGGATTTTTACAATTTGAAAGAATGTTCTATCTTACAAGAACCACAACATTCAGGTGTTACTTTCTGGATCTGGTTTCACATTCTGGCCTCCATCCTCCCACGCTCAGAGCAGATGGAATAACTCGGCTCTGGCTCATATCATATATCATATGATATCATATGATATCATAGCTCTGGAACAGGTGCAGAAAAAGATAAAACGATCCAGCATTTTGAACACTGCCAAGGGAGATGGAAGCACCTGGGGCTTTAGTTTTAGAAAAGAAAGTTCATGAGAGAATATGATGGAAACATAAAAATTAGAAGAACCTAGACACATGTTTCTCACTCTCTATTTGGAATTGGGGGGGGGGGGTGTTACCCCAAAGAAATTGATTCAGGGCTGAAAATAAGGCCAGCTGCATGTTTAATGTGTGGAATTTACTGTTGCAAAAGATTGGGATGGCTGCTGGTTTAGGCAACTTTGAAAGGGTGGGGATTAGGCAGACGTACGGCGCAAGAAAGATCTGGTTGTGACAGCTGGTCATGATGGCAGAATCTTGCGATTCTGAACTCCATTGGCTGGTGGAGGAGAATAGCAGGGGGCCTGTCTTCATGCCCTGATCATGAACATTTGGTTGGTCACCGTGAAAAAAAGGACACTGGGTAGATGAACCCTTAATCTGGTCCAGCTTATCTTTGTATGCCACCTTGAGTGCTTGGAGGGAGGGTGGGATAGAAATCCACTGCAAGTGTGCCTTGGTTGGACCATGTAGGGTGCCATGTGTTGGATCACGTGGGCTTTGCATTTTGGGCCCCAATGTTTCTTGGGTTGGTGCTCTGCCTTTGGAACAGCACGCAAAAGAAATGTGTCCCTTTCTTTGCCTCTAGGTTGTGGCCAAGAAGTATCGTGGCTTTGACATTCCGAAGACAATGACCGGGGTTTGGAGGTATTTGACCAACGCCTACAGTCGCGACGAATTCACCAACACGTGTCCTGGAGACAAAGAGATTGAAATTGCCTACAGTGATGTAGCAAAAAGACTCACGAAATAATCAGCCCTCCTTGCACATTCATAACAGACCACTTCCTTTAACAGACTCCTCCTTTTTTTCCGTTTTTAAGATAGCAATTTCTTTGCATGATCTTGCAGTTATTATTGGGTAGGCCAGGTGCAGTCCTCTTGTCTAGAACTTGCAAGCGGATGCCATGCTGCGGTCCTAATTTGCCTCCTATAACAGGCGAGGCCTGGTGAGTGCAGCGGTTAATGATACAGCGAAGCTGTTATGGAATCTGGCACAGAAATGCTGCAAACATTCCCCCCCCCCCCCGGTCTAAGGGTCAGTCTGCCCAGGCAGCAGAATCATGTGGTCAAGCTTTCCCTGGATTGAATAATCTCAGGCTGCAGGAGTGGGTGCGTGTCTGAACACACCCTCATGCTAGGGAGTATTTGCCATTAGGGAGAACACAACCCCCTCACTCCCCAGAATGAAGTGGTTCCGTTGAGGGCAAACTTGATCGTTTGACTCTGTGGATTGTATAGACTGGCCTCTTCATATCAAAACAGATGTGGATTTCTTAAATACTTGTAAATTAATTCAAGGAACTTCTCCTAGATACAAGGAATTTACAAATTAATTCAAGGTTCAAAGATTGTTTTTGCCCACCTTGCGTGCCAGAGCAATCTGGAGGGATGGTCTCTCTGAAGTGGGGGCACCAAAGGGTTCTTATTGCTGCCTCCAAAAGAACCAGCTTGCAAAAATACTTGGGCAAATACTTTGCATAGGTCTCTGCTCTAGAACACTTGTGTCCTCCTGAGCAACGTAGAGACGGGAGCAAAGAATAGTTTTAGAAGTCCACTCTTGATCTGGGCATCATTACGATTTGTGCAGACCCAAGTCCATAACAGCAAGTGGTCACACATTAAGGAAATAAGAACCTTTGTCAGCATATAGGACCATTTTCCCCCTAAATAATTATCTTGCAGAGCCTGAGCTGTCAAACAGCCTAGATAAGTGCTCAGTTTCTATTGAACAAGTAACTTTTAGAAGTGCGACGACTGGGTACTGAAGACATTTTCTTCCCAATTTTTCCAATGTTGGGATCTTGCTAAGAACATATTTTTATTCTAAATGTGCGCAAGTGACCTTCAGACACCAACTTGTTTGCCTTAACAGACCACGTGCGCGGATCACATGTGGTTTCCACCCGTGGAAATGGAAACCCCTTCCTGCATTTCTCTCTTATTACAACTCTTGCGTACGCAAACGATCGTATTCCATGCCACAATCGTACGTTCCACAGAGGTCAAGTTTGGATTTTTTTATAACGCCATCAAGGAATAGCGCTGTAATTTTTTAAAAAGCAAATGTTTGTGTTGCTAAATTTGATTATCATTAAACAAAGGCCACTGTTGGAAGAATGGAGTAAGTTTTCCGTTTATTTTAAATGCCATCAGAGACTACTCCAAAGAGCACTCCACTTGCCAGCATACGTTTTCGTAACTTTTTACAACAGTGCAAAAAGTTTTATACCAGTTAAAGGCCCTTTTCTTAACTGCTTTTTTTGTTTGTTGGGAAGTGTTATTTTGTGCAATGCAATCCTGTGTATGTTTGGAAGAGAGCCCTACTGAGTTCAGTTGGGCCAACTTCCAAGTTAGTGTACACAGCTTGGCTGTCTTACTTGTTAATCCTCCTCCTATACTACCACCTGGAGACATTTTTATAAGGTGACTTCTTGGCAAGAGATCTGGCGTTGAGCTTTGCCTTTTTTTTCCTAAGCGTTGCATTTTTTCTGTGTGTGACCTCTCAATCAAATTAGCAGAAGATTCAGTAATGGCTTTGTATCTTATACATAGCTTTGTGGTGCCGCCTTGCTCCTTTCTAGGTTTGAAAATGTCCAGTGTTGTAGCAGAATGAATCCTATTCCTGTCTTGTTTAAGTGTGGCCACTTTAAAACAGTCTGCGGCTTTTGACGCACTAAAAGATGATAGTATTTTTTTACTATTGCTTCTTGATTTTCCCGTGTCTGAATTATGCTCCAAATTCAGCTGATCTTGCCTCCCTGCCTCTTGATGTACAAATGGCTAGTTTAGTGTGCACATCCAGTAATGATGTGGCAACAAGGTAGTGTACCACATTTTGGGTGCCTGGGTGAAGGATAGGTGCAGATAACACTGCGTAACACTTTTAAATGCTTTTATGTTTCTAATACAATTTACTGCTGGAATCAGCGCTTCTAATCTCTGCTTTTTGTATCAAAATGTTTTTAGTTACCTTACTTTGTGTTTATCCTATTGCCACATGCATTTAATACACGTCATGTTTTGCAACTGCAGAGTGCAAATTGTGGCTACTCTATTGATGCTGTGTCAAAAATAATGGCATTTTTGAAATCCTTGTGTCAGAAACATCAAAGTATTCAGGTAAATACAAAATTGTTCAGATTTTGTTACACAGTGTAATCATTCCCAATCCTTAAACCATTTCTGCCCAACTTTGCATATACATAATAGGGGTTGATTATCATTAAACAAAGGCCACTGTTGGAAGAATGGAGTAAGTTTCCATTTATTTTAAATGCCATCAGAGACCTGTGGACCAGGCAAAAATGGGTTAATCCAGCTAATATCCACACTTGTTTTTACTATTCAGTTGTGTAGAAGGGTAAAAATTATGAAGAATTGGATGATATGGACCATTCCCCCATTACTTAACAGCCGCTTTTGCCATGTTACCAAATCGATTAAGCAGTGGGAGGTGATGGTTTTTGCACCCATGCAAACTGCCCCTACAGCTTCTGGATTTCTGTCTAGAGCAGGGGTGGCCAAATGGTGGTTCATGAGCCAACGCACCTTATGACGTAGAGTGTGTGGCTCTCAGAAATAAGTTGGCTAAGCTCCTTTTTGCCACACAATATAAAGGGTAAATAAGACATTTTCAAGCTTTATAACGTATTAGAAATGAACTGAAAGTTCCCTCGATTAAAACAAGTTTAGTGTTCATGGCGTTTAAATATATTAAAGAATTTAAATGCTTCTTAAATATTGCAGCTCTCCAACATCTGCAGTTTATCATATGTGACTTACATTAAGCAAACTTGGCTACCCTGGTCTAGGAGATAATGTAAGTTAGCACCTCCCAGTTGCCTCAATCAAAGAGGAGGAAGCAACTGGCCAGTTATCACTGAATTATTATAAATCACATAGGGAAACATGTTAAATCCATCATTTGGTGCTAATGCTTTTGCCCTGTTGAGGAGACTTAAGATCTGAAAGCCAGGAAGTGGTCCAAGTCTTGTGCTCTTGCTCCTATTAAACTGGGGTTAACAAGTCCTCTGGAAATGGATTTTAGGGGGGGAAAAAGCCTTATCTTGAGTATTGATGTACAAATCATGGTCTTCTGCAAGCCGCATCTAGTAATGTAGCGGCGGCGGCGGTGGTGGTGTGGTAAGTACTACAAGTGCCACAATGTGCTGTGTAAGGGCCCCTCCCTCTTGCTGTTCTGGGCAGCGATGGCAATGTTGCTGTGGCTGCCTGGAATGACTCCCAACAGCGAGTGGGAGGGCGAGTTCACACAATGTGTTGGATTGCCTGCAGTACTTACTGTGCTGCTGTCCCCCTCTGGCTATGCTACTGTACTCATTCGTTGTTGAAGTTCTCCTGTGTCCAGTGGTTGGCCCTCATGCCTCATGCAGATGAAAGTGTGGTTGTCCTTCCACACTGTTCAAGAGCCGGCTGGGGTGTGTGTATTTGACTTCAAATGGGGAATGAAAATGTGCGGCTGTGATTACCTTTTGCAATGGCATTTAAAGAGTTACTGTTAACTGGCCTCTGTTTAGCCTGCCAAATAAATAGCGTCCACCAAATTTTTTTTCTAATCTATGCAGATTCATTTTCAAAAAATGGAGAGACCAAATGTTTGACTGAACTGCTGTTCCAACATTGGGGGAGGAGATACTGTGGGTCTAGGCCAGTGGCTCCCAAACTTACGTGGCTCATGATACCCCCACAGCCCCTTCTTCCTGGCTCAGCTGGGCACTGCTGTCTTGGATCTCATGAAGTCTTGCAAGATCCAAGATGGTGGCACCTGTGGGGACAGGTAAGAGGGGGCCACTGGGGAAAGTTGCAACGCACACTTTGGGAACCCCTGGTCTAGTACCTGGAAGATGTTCCTAAACTCGATGAAGACCAAATAATGCAGGTTGATGGTCTTGCCATTTGCAAAATTATTTACAATAATTTAATGGCATGTCAAGTATTCTGCTTCATCCACCCTCTCCCTCCACTTGCAAGTCCTAGGGCCTGTGATCACAGGACTATAGACCCATGTGAACCAGAAGTACAAGCAAGGACTGGATTTGCAGCATGTCCATAAGTGGAGTTGGCAAAGATAATTGGGCATGGCTGCAATCCAGCATAAAATGTCACAGAAAAAGTGCAGAGGGTTGGACTAGATGACCTTGTAAGTCCCTTGCAACTCTATGATTCTATGATTATGGAAAGAGCTTGGCCATCTTGCCACATGTGTGAAGCAACCACATTGTACAACAAGGCCCAGGTGCCATATTGGCTTGACTCCTAAAACAGCACACAAATACAACAGCACACAATATACAAATCAGCCAAAGAAGATTTTGGTTCAGATTAGTAATTTAGGGGCTCAGTCTTAATTCAAAGGGGCAGAGCATTCCTCCAATTACTCCTTTGCCTAAGCAGAGTTGCAGTTGTGTGTTCAGAATGACATACAGCTGGCTCCATGACCTGCAAGTATGAGTCATTATGTTATGTGGGTTTTTGTCAGTTGAGAGGTGGTCCTCCCATAAGAGAGACAGTGATTTGGGCATTTAAAAGCAGCAGAATAGAAGGTGGAATCCATTTTCCCCCTCATGTCAATGAGATTTAGACAGGAGAATTTCCTGGGGGGGCAGGGAGAGGAGGTTGAGATCTTTTGCCCTGGGCATCAGCTGTTCTAGAAGAATATTGCTTGTGCTCTCTTTTGCCTTGCAGCTAAGGGGGGCGGGGCAGAGAGTCTGTATTGTTTTCACCCTACCCACTGCAGTGTCAAAACCAAAAATTACAATGGTAAGATATACTCTAATATCCAGTAATCCATTTTTCAAGGATCCCTTCTTGAGGTGTAAATTGGACTATGAACTGACACATGGATTGAACATTTGCATCAAAACGCACAGAGGGGCTGTAAAATTTTTGCAATCCTTATGTAAAGACTGGCTCAAACAGGGGCAGTCCCTACAGTCTTCACTGGAGGTCTCTGGGAGTGAGGACCTAGAAGCATTGCCTACTGAGTGCCAACAGGGCTAGCCTGCTCTTGTGTTTTTATCACTGCCAATATTTGTGTTTCAAGCGACTATTAAAGGCAGGCTTTAAAAGTTGGCCATCCTAGGAATGACCCCTGTCTAAATTGAAGTTATGACATTTAAAACACTCTTAGTGGATTAATCAGGCTAAAGTGTAGCAGATATTAAAAATAATTAAAAACAAACACTTCCAAACTGCAAGTGGCTGTTAAGAGAGGCTTTCCACTTTTTCTCTTGCACAGGTGGAATACCTCTTCGAGATGCAGGCATCATGTAAAAATGACGCATTGTGTCCAAAGCTTTTCATCCTCCTGCAGAAGAACTTGCAGAATATTTTCACTGAAATAAAAAAAATTAGGGTACAACTCAGTTGTGCTACTTGCCATAATATTTTTACCCATGATCAGTTGATTTTTGCTAAAGGGTGATGCTTTCATTTCACAAGTTTGTATGTTGCAAGGGGCTGCATGATTGCCCTGGGGCTCACTTCCAGTCCGCGGTGCTTGCAGCTGGTACATGCTGGGACCATGTTGGAACCCTTAAAGGGAACATGCCCCCTGGGGTGGGGGAGTAGCACAAGAATATTCTTTGACGGCCTTTCCCATGAAATTAGTCCTCTAACCCAAATGTTCCTTGGCGGAGTGGCAAATATAAAGCAACTGTTTGTACTAAAATAAATGAGCTGTGAATCAAAAGGCTTCTCCCATGTGAAACTGCAATTGCTTAGATACAGTCAAATGCCTCTTCCTTCTTGAGCCTGTCTGATAAGAATCTTATTCCCCAGTAGGTGGGAGAATGGTTTTGCATCTTCTTATACTGCTCAAATATTGCCTGGGATGGTTGGGATGCATAGTTCCAGAACAGGCAGGACATAAATTTTGGCTTATATAGACTTGGAATCTCCATATGACATATTGTAATATGCTTATCTGTTCACTTTTCTGGAATATCTTACAGATATACCGGCAAAACCGCTGGCAGCTATTGTGTTTAAAAAAAAAATAAAGTTATATTTTCACTTAAAGATCTTGGTGAATTCTTAGCGAGCAACGGCGCATGGGATTTTGTAGGCTGTGGCATGATTTTGTGGAAATCACTTGCCTGTTTAGGTATAGTAGGTCTCCAGCTGATCAGACAAAAAAGCTTCACTGAAGTGGGACGTTCTCCCTTTTGGGTCACCTAAAGCCCCCAAGAAAGCATAAATGAACAGGTAGACTTGAAGCTGCTGTAAGAGAAGATGAAAATGAGTTCAACTTCCATGGTTACTGTTAAAATCCACACAGCCTCATGACCTCTGGCTTGGCCCTTTTGGTTTCATGGGCTTCACAACTTGTGCAATACTCCAGGCTGTCTGCTACAGAGCCTTAAGAACATAAGAGCCCTGCTGGATCAGACCAAAGACCCATCTAGTTCAGCTTCCTACATCTCACAGTGGCCTATCCCATCCCTCAGGGAGCGCTTAAGGCAACATACATGTATCCTATACTCCCTTGTATATAGCCTTCAGAGATGGCCTACTTCTAGAACCAGGAGGTTATAGATATCCATCACGGTTTGTAACCTGCTACGGAGTTTTCCTTCATAAATCTGTCCAATCTCCTTTTAAAGGCATTTAGGCCAGACACCATCACATCCTGTGGCAAGAGGTTCCACAGATTAACTACACACTGGGTAAATATTTAGCTCAGGATTGTCTTCACTGACTGGCAGTAGCTCTCCAGGGTTTTGGGCAGTTGCTTTCCCCGCCCCATCTGGTGATGCTGTCAAATCAAGCCTGTAGTCTTCTGCCTGCAAAGCTTCACCACTGAACATAAGAAGAATCCCACTGGATCAGGTTCAGGGCCCATCTAGTCCAGCTTCCTGTATCTCACCAGATACCTCAGGAGAGCACCCAAGGAACCAAAAGACCTGCTTGCATCTGCTATTCTGAGGTAGCCTACTTCTCAAATCAGGAGGTTGCACATACCCATCATGGCTTGTAACAGTGATGTACTTTTCCTCCAGAAATTTGTCCAATTCCCTATTTAAAGGCATCTAGGCCAGGTGCCATCACCACATCCTGTGGCAAGGAGTTCCACAGACTAATTACATGCTGAGTCACACCTCCTCCCTGTATACTATTCGCCAGTCCTTGGGCTGCACTTAAATGTGCGAGAAACAGGCAAGATGAACTTAAAATGAAGTGTGAGGCTTAAGGACTCTACTGGCCCAAAACTCTTAAATGTGGGACTGAGTTGATCTTCCACCTGATTAGTTGACCTGTGGTAGATCTGATGAGGACCACCAATGGGTTCCAGGAGTCTTTGGCTTGTCTCTTGCATCAGTTTTAGCTGGATTCAGTTGTTTCCAAATGAAATGAACTGTTACATTTGGCCCTCGGTATCAGTGTGGGATTGGTTTCTCTGCCCCTGTGGGTGCAAAACTCTGTGGGTACTTGAATCTGTAGGGGGCTGGGTTCTAGTGCTGCGAACACTCACCTGGGAGGTTGTGTTGGGCCTTCTGGAGGTGGCACTAGTTGCATCTGGGTGGTCCTCTGAGACACAGGCTTGGCATCTGTGGATAAGGAGGACCCACTGTACTTGACTTTATTTTTTTAAAAAGTTAGTTGATAGGCTTTGTTCTTGTATATTGGGGTCTCTAAACTTTTTGGCCGAAGGGCTGCATCAAATATCTGGCACAGTGTCGAGGGCTGGAAGAAAAATTAAATATAAAATTTAAATAAATACATTAGAGAGGGAACTTGGATGAATGCATAAATGAATGGGCTCAAATGTTCAGGACTTCTCCAAGAACGATCGCAGCCCATAAGAACATAACATAAGAACAGCCCCACTGGATCAGGCCATAGGCCCATCTAGTCCAGCTTCCTGTATCTCACAGTGGCCCACCAAATGCCCCAGGGAGCACACCAGATAACAAGAGACCTCATCCTGGTGCCCTCCCTTGCATCTGGCATTCTGACATAGCCCATTTCTAAAATCAGGAGGTTGCGCATACACATCATGGATTGTACCCCGCAATGGATTTTTCCTCCAGAAACTTGTCCAATTCCCTTTTAAAGGCGTCCAGGCCAGACGCCATCACCACATCCTGTGGCAAGGAGTTCCACAGACCAACCACACGCTGAGTAAAGAAATATTTTCTTTTGTCTGTTCTAACTCTCCCAACACTCAGTTTTAGTGGATGTCCCCTGGTTCTGGTGTTATGTGAGAGTGTAAAGAGCATCTCCCTATCCACTCTGTCCATCCCCTGCATAATTTTGTATGTCTCAATCATGTCCCCCCTCAGGCTCCTCTTTTCTAGGCTGAAGAGGCCCAAACGCTGTAGCCTTTTCTCGTAAGGAAGTTGCCCCAGCCCCGTAATCATCTTAGTCGCTCTCTTTTGCACCTTTTCTATTTCCAGCCCAAGAAATAAAGCATACATTTAAATGGACCCCCATTTCCCCACCCCACAAGCACAACTCTGGTTGTGTTTGGTCAACTGGGCCAGCGGCTCTCGGGATCAGAGGCTGGCCGCGGGTCAGATTGAGGCTCGCTGCAGGCCACATCTGGCCCCCTGGCCGGGGTTTGGAGACCCCTGTTGTATATGGATAAAAGTGTATTGGGCTGTGTCCCTGCATTGAAGAATTAGATCAGACAGGGTGGAGGGGCTTGTATTTTCTATTTTGACAGTGCCCTGTAGGTGTCTCCCTTCTCCTGCTTGTATTCCTTGCAGCATCCTCTGAGAACAGGAGATCAAAATCAAATGTCTGATTTATACTTGGGTGTCTGCACTTTACACCAGCGTGACCCATTTAAATAGCAAAAAGCTACTCACTTTTGTGCCCGAGGCAACTGTGCGTGTGACGGATGCTTATCAGTCAAAAATTGCATTTGGTGACGAACAGCTGTGCTGGACAGAGTCCTGCGTTCCCAGCAGGACTTGATTCATGGGCTGCTACTTCTGCTGGGCTGGGTGGCCAACTCAAAGCAAGCCCTGCATCTGGCCTGGCATTCAGCCGTCTCGGGCTTCGGGAGCAGTCCAAGCATGTAAGAACAGCCATACCATAGTTTAGCTTTTGCTGTTCAGAGATGTCTCTGAATCTGGTCTTCATGCGATGTGGATAAAATCATATATTGCAATTTAATCTTACTAGATCCCCCAGCAGTTCTGCATTTCCTTGCAATTAGAGATGGTGCCCTTGTAGTGCACCATCACTACACTACCTTGTAGTGTAGTGTAGTGTTACCTCTTAACAGCAAAATGGCCAGCTAACGCCCTTAGACCAGTGGTTCTCACACATTTAGCACCAGGGCTTACTTTTTAGAATTAGAATCTGTCAGGACCCACCGGAAGTGATGTCATGACCACAAGTGACATCAAGTAGGAAATTTTTTGACAATCCTAAACTTCAATCCTACCCACACTTACCCAGGAGTAAGTTCCATTGACTATCATTGTTAAAAGAATATACAATCAATCAACCAATCAACAGTATTTATATACCGCTTTTCAACTAAAAGTTCACAAAGCGGTTTACAGAGAAAAATCAAATAACTAAATGGCTCCCTGTCCCAAAAGGGCTCACAATCTAAAAAGATGCAAATGAATACCAGCAGACAGCCACTAGAACAGACAGTGCTGGGGTGAGGTGGGCCAGTTACTCTCCCCCTGCTAAAAAGAGGAGCACCCACTTGAAAAAGTGCCTCTTACCCAATTAGCAGGGGTTAACCCAATTAGCAGGGGTTATATACATAGTAGTTTGTTAAAAGTACAGGTCTGTAACATTTTTCCAAATGCAGTCACATACCATGGGAACATCAAGTCTACTATATTAAAAATAAAATATTGAAATGAATGGGGACCCCCCTGAAATTGGCTCGCGACCCACCTAGTGGGTCCAAACCCACAGTTTGAGAAACACTGCCTTAGAGTGGTTTGCTTTCTGAAATAAGCCATTCAAAGGCTTGGAAACAGGGAGCTGGCTAGACCTACCCTGACATTTTCTCTTTCCAGTGCTTGTGGCTTTCTGGGCATCTTTTGAAGTGGTTCTTTTTACTACGTTGAGAACCTCATCTGAACCCCATTTCAAAGCCTGCTTGGTGTGTGGGAAGCCAGAAAGCCTCAGCTGGTGCCCTTCTTTACATCTCCCTTTGTCAGTCTTTGCAGATGGTTAGTGGATAGAGTTCTGGACCAGTGGTGTCAACAGGGATTGTGGGAGTGCAGACCACACCAGATGACGCCCTTGAGGGTGTGTGACACCATTAGTGGCCAAAACTTTGGAAAACTTTTGGAAAATTTATGAATGATGCCATCATGTTGAATCATTGAAGAGGTCATTTTGTGCAGAATGTAATAAAACAAACAGGGTTGAATTATCCCTATTCTATCAAAGGTTATGTCCAATTAACCAGAAAAAACACACAACTGCCTTAAGCAACAAAAAGTGGATATCCATAACTCAAAACTGACCACTGAGACTGATTATTTTGAGAGCCAATGAGGTGTTACGATATAGCAGGGAACAAATGAGGTGCTGGTATGAGTCACCTTTCATTTCCATGTATTGGAGCTAAGGTTAGAACTCCGATTAAGTTCTGTGGGTGTCATCAAGTTGGCCACTGGTCTTTCTGTTCGTTACTGATTTGCTGGGTGACCTGTGCTGTTAAATAAATAAAGCAAGCAGGAATTACACCAACCCCAGTGATTGTACTGCATTTAAGATGTGTGGATGATACTGTAATTTACTCTGTATGGCCTGGTACAGGAGGAGGTCCATCGTGGAGGTGATGCAATGAGTTCTCGTGCCTGGTGGCACAACAATGGTGACACCTCTGCGCTGGACCCAGGGCGAGGGAGACTGAGGTTCCAATGCCCCACCGCATGGTGACACAACAGAGATGATCATTTACCTTAGACAGGTTTGCCTCAGGTGGTAGATTATTGGGGGGGGGGGGAATGCTGTTGCCACCTTGTCTGTCACTTTCACTCCTCTTGCACTCACCGAACTTTTCCAAATTACAAAAGAGTGGACTAGAGCGGAAGAGGAAGTGGAAGAGAGGAGAGTGGTGGTGGGCTAGAGTGTCTTCCCACCGTACTTTCTCCTCCACTTCCTTTATTTTCAAATTCAGATAATATGGAAGGAAGAAGTAGACGAGAGGAGAGTTGTGGGGAGAGAGCTTAATCCATTATGGGGTAAATCCATTATGGGGTACAAGCCATGATGTGTATGCGCAACCTCCTGATTTTAGAAATGGGCTAAGTCAGAAGGCCAGATGCAAGGGAGGCACCAGGATGAGGTCTCTTGTTATCTGGTGTGCTCCCTGGGGCATTTGGTGGGCCGGTGAGATACAGGAAGCTGGACTAGATGGGCCTATGGCCTGATCCAGTGGGGCTGTTCTTATGCTCTTAACTACAATTCCCAGGAAGCCTTGCAGGTCTCTTGTTATCTGGTGTGCTCCTTGGGGCATTGGGTGGGCTGCTGTGAGATACAGGAAGCTGGACTAGATGGGCCTATGGCCTGAGCCAGTGGGGCTGTTCTTATGCTCTTAACTACAATTCCCAGGAAGCCTTGCAGGTCTTCTTGTTATCTGGTGTGCTCCCTGGGGCATTTGGTGGGCCGCTGTGAGATACAGGAAGCTGGACTAGATGGGCCTATGGCCTGAGCCAGTGGGGCTGTTCTTGTGTTCTTAATCTTGCCTGATGACTGCCCTTGCTGTACCATCTAGCCCAGCATTTCTCAGCATTTATCCCCCAATGGCCTTTGTATGGTTCACCTATTGGAGGTACCACTGGAAGTAACTGGTGATGATGTCATCATCAGTGACTTCCAGACTGGGAAGTCAGACACAACATGACAAAGGCTGCAATCCTAACCTCACTTTCCTGGGAGTAGGTCCCACTGAACACGATAGGACTTACTTCTGAGTGGACCTGGTTAGAATTGTGTCCAAACACCAGTAAGAGCCTCAGGACAGACGGGAGGGCTTTTCTGAACATGTGAAAAGTGCACCCTGGGGCTCTGTCTGCCGAACTGAGCCTCCTTCCGCTGTCTGTAATGTTGCATTGCTGGTCTTGCTGCCTGGGTCTTGGGGTCCTGCGCGTACCGCTAGATACCATCTTGAGTACCACCAGTGGTACGAGTACCACTGACTGAGAAACACTGCTCTAGCCCACCGCTGTCTCTTCTCCACTTCCTTTTCTGCTCTGTTCCTTTTCAAATCTAGTGAGCATGAAGGAGGGGGCTGTAGCAGTGACCCACCTGGTAATGGGAGTGGGCAACATTTGGTGTGCCCCTTCAGGCATCAGGCCAGCAGTGTCTGAATCTGCCATGAGCCCCCACCCCGATCCCAGAAGGGAACGACAGCCAAACGGCACATTGCTCCCATGCGCTTAAATGCACAGGGCTCTTGGGATGGATAGAAGGTGCTTTTGTTGGTTTGTTTGTTTGTTGTGTTTGCCAGTCCCTCCCAGCTGATGCTGGAGCTGTTCCCAGTGATGGGAGAAAAAGGCAAACTCATGATCCTTTTGATGAGAGGCTTGTGTTCTTACCACTGGACACCCAGATGAATAAACTGGTTCTGAGACAAAGATCAAGCATGTGAACTTCAAACAGGAGGATGCCAAGTGCCATCTCCCCATCTTTGGAGCCCCAGGCCGAGGCTTGGTGGGGCACCAGCACTGTGATTTTTGTCAGTTTTTTAATAAGGGCTCAGCTCAGCAAAGGCTCTGATGGAAGCCAGATTGCTTGTTGAAGCAACAGCAGTGGCAGTTGGCACCACCCTGGGAGGAGAGGTGCTCTTCTCTGCCACCTTTCCCTGCAGCCCTGTGGGTTGGGGGAGGTGCTCCTCTGCGTGGGGGTTGGCTTCTGGATCTCCCAAGGGGTGTCTTTTTTTTTTGGCGCCTCCCAGAGCGACATGCTGCTGCAGTTCTCGGGGGCTTGTTGAATGCTGCAATCTGATTTAAGATTTCAGAGGCTGCTTGACCCTAGACCAGGGTTGCCAAACAGAAGGCCCGTGGCTGCATACAGCCCACGGAAGCTTTTTATCCAGCCTGCATGGTAATTGGGCTATTCTAGCATCCCCTGGGCTAGAAGCTGCTGGGCTTCAACGTGACATTGACAGAAGTGGGACTGTTGAAAGGGCGCTGCTGGGAGAGTCCAATTATGCAGGGGATGGACAGAGTGGATAGGGAGATGCTCTTTACACTCTCACATAACACCAGAACCAGGGGACATCCACTAAAATAGAAATGGGCTATGTCAGAAGGCCAGATGCAAGGGAGGGCACCAGGATGAGGTCTCTTGTTACCTGGTGTGCTCCCTGGGGCATTTGGTGGGCCGCTGTGAGATACAGGAAGCTGGACCAGATGGGCCTATGGCCTGATCCAGTGGGGCTGTTCTTATGTTCTTAACTACAATTCCCAGGAGGCCTTGCAGGTCTCTTGTTATCTGGTGTGCTCCCTGGGGCATTTGGTGGGCCGCTGTGAGATACAGGAAGCTGGACCAGATGGGCCTATGGCCTGCTCCAGTGGGGCTGTTATGTTCTTAACTACAATTCCCAGGAGGCCTTGCAGGTCTCTTGTTATCTGGTGTGCTCCCTGGGGCATTTGGTGGGCCGCTGTGAGATACAGGAAGCTGGACCAGATGGGCCTATGGCCTGATCCAGTGGGGCTGTTCTTATGTTCTTAACTACAATTCCCAGGAAGCCTTGCAGGTCTCTTGTTACCTGGTGTGCTCCCTGGGGCATTTGGTGGGCTGCTGTGAGATACAGGAAGCTGGACTAGATGGGCCTATGGCCTGAGCCAGTGGGGCTGTTCTTATGTTCTTAACTACAATTCCCAGGAGGCCTTGCAGGTCTCTTGTTACCTGGTGTGCTCCCTGGGGCATTTGGTGGGCTGCTGTGAGATACAGGAAGCTGGACTAGATGGGCCTATGGCCTGAGCCAGTGGGGCTGTTCTTATGTTCTTAACTACAATTCCCAGGAGGCCTTGCAGGTCTCTTGTTATCTGGTGTGCTCCCTGGGGCATTTGGTGGGCCACTGTGAGATACAGGAAGCTGGACTAGATGGGCCTATGGCCTGAGCCAGTGGGGCTGTTCTTATGTTCTTAACTACAATTCCCAGGAAGCCTTGCAGGTCTCTTGTTACCTGGTGTGCTCCCTGGGGCATTTGGTGGGCTGCTGTGAGATACAGGAAGCTGGACTAGATGGGCCTATGGCCTGAGCCAGTGGGGCTGTTCTTATGTTCTTAACTACAATTCCCAGGAGGCCTTGCAGGTCTCTTGTTATCTGGTGTGCTCCCTGGGGCATTTGGTGGGCCACTGTGAGATACAGGAAGCTGGACTAGATGGGCCTAGGGCCTGAGCCAGTGGGACTGTTTTTATGTTCTTATGTTCTTATCATACAGGCCACCCTTTCAGTAGCACCACTTCTGCCAAGATGCTGGCAGGGAGAGACAGAGGTAGACCTCAGAAGTCATGGAAAGATATGGGGGAAGGAGCAAACCCAAAGGGATGGAAAGGACAAAGGGAGAAACTGCTGAGGTGCTGGGATAACCCAATTATCACATGGGCCGCCCTTTCAGCAGTGCCCTCTTGCCAAGGTGTCATTACCTGAGTGATCATTGAGCTCTCCCATAGCTTGAAAATATGATCAAGATTTGCGTATTTTCTCTTTTGTCATTCGCAGCTGATGAGTTCCTGAGAATAAAGCGCTTATTTCTGACCATCACCTGCTTAATGATGTCCTTTTTCATCTCATGGCACACTGACAAGGCCACTAAAATTGTCAAGGCACACCATCAGGTTTTTTTTTAACAATTGACAAGGTACACCATGCTGCCAGTGCGGGGCTCACATCCCCATTGGCCCTACTAATAAATGACCCTCCCCTAAATTCCAGTGGCACTCCTGTCAACCACACTGGTGTGCCACTGCACAGTGGTTGAAAATGGCTGCCTTAGCAGGTGCCATGTGAATGCTATTTGGTCTGCTGTATGAAACGAGTTTGACTCTCATTCCTAAGACTTTCTTGGGCCCCTAAACTCTCCTACTTAAACAAAGATCTCAGGATAGGAGAGCAGGCAGGCAGTTTGGCTGTCTTACAACGTTTGAGGGGAAGCCAAGAGGGTGGGCTCTGTTTCCCTCTCAGTCCAAACTTATCCCTTTGTTGTCTCCATCAAACTACCTTCTCTGACAAATCCCAAATTGCCCTTTGCCTCTCTCCTCCTCTTTCCACTTCTTGCAATTGTAGAATTTGTTCAGGAGAGTTTATGGCTCAGATGCTGGATAGCAGAGAGCCGCTGGCTTTCATTGGCTTCTCAGACCCTGAGTAGAGGCAACTTGGCAGAACAAGATTTTTTTGGAGACTGGTGTTGTCCGTTCGGCACCGTTTCTCTCCCAAGTTCCTTGATGGCAAAACCAACCAAGAGTGCGGTGACGTTCTGATGACTTCGGAGTTTTATTGGGATAGAAGCTTCTGTGGACTGAGCCCAGTTGGGCAGATCTGAGAAGCGCTGTCCTCAATTGGCAGCTGTTTGTTTGGATAGAGAAAGCATTTGTCTTAGCAAGGGAAAGACGGGCTTTAAATTCTGTGAATAAATAGCAGCAGCAGTGTAGCTGGAAGCCATGGCTCTTGGAGCTGTGATGTCATGATGTTGTGTGATGTCAATATGACTTTCAGGTTCTGCTCTTCTGAGAATGTCACTTCGGGGTTCTCCTCTCCTGAGGCGGCCTTGTGATCCAGCAGCACTTCTCTGGGTCGTCTCCTCATGTTTCGGTGGCCTCACGGTCTGGTTGCCGTCCCCCCTTCCCTCCTCCTTTCAAAGCTCAACAACCTGCAGGACTTTAAGAACATAAGAACATAAGAACAGCCCCACTGGCTCAGGCCATAGGCCCATCTAGTCCAGCTTCCTGTATCTCACAGTGACCCACCAAACGCCCCAGGGAGCACACCAGATAACAAGAGACCTGCAAGGCTTCCTGGGAATTGTAGTGAAAAACATAAGAACAGCCCCACTGGCTCAGGCCATAGGCCCATCTAGTCCAGCTTCCTGTATCTCACAGCAGCCCACCAAATTCCCCAAGGAGCACACCAGATAACAAGAGACCTCATCCTGGTGCCCTCCCTTGCATCTGGCATTCTGACATAGCCCGTTTCTAAAATCAGGAGGTTGCGCATACACATCATGGCTTGTACCCCGTAATGGATTTTTCCTCCAGAAACTTGTCCAATCCCCTTTTAAAGGCGTCTAGGCTAGACGCCAGCACCACATCCTGTGGCAAGGAGTTCCACAGACCGACCACACGCTGAGTAAAGAAATATTTTGTCTGTTCTAACTCTCCCAACACTCAATTTTAGTGGATGTCCCCTGGTTCTGGTTCTGGACTTTAATATAAACTTCTCAGTGGTGCCCCGCTCTTCAGGTGGTGCCCAGAGAACATGACCTCTCTGCTATACTTAGATAAGCCATTGAATATAAGAGAGAGTGAGAACAAAGGGTAACTAGTGATGCTGCTGGAGCCCACTCATCTTTCTAGGCAAGCACGAGCTCTCATTTCATGGCGGCTGCCACCCCTGCCAGCTCTCTGAGCTCAAAGGACTCTGGGAAGCCTAGGAAGTGGGCAAGCTCTCCCATGCAGTGCCCATTTGTGGGTGGGGCTGCGCCTTTGGAACAGGTTGCGACGGCTCCCGAGGGCAGAAGCACTTGCTTGCCTGGCCCTGTTCTGGTTTTATAACCAAGAGGCGAGTGCTGGGCTGTGTGCCAGAGTGGTTGCAGCTTGCCTTCCTCCACTGGGAGCGCCATGCGCTGATGTTTGGAATGGCTGCAGGAGAGCGAGGCCCGGCTTCATAATGTGCCTGACGTGGCAAGGCTTCTTTGAAGTTCTCTTGAGCCCCACATCCATCTCTGCCCTTGACCTCTTTCATCCCTCGCCAGTGCTTCCCCAGTGCAGGCTATTAAAGAGCAAAGCATCAGGCGCTTGATGTGTGTTTCTCCCTTTGCTGTTAACATCTCCTGTGGTAACAATTTCATCATGCTTCGAAGTCACTGCAACAGATGAGCCAAAAGCCTTGGCTGGGGCATGTCCAGACTGGTTGGAGGGAAGGCTGGAGCATGGGAAGAGTTGGCTCAGCTGCCCCGCTGCATAAGGCAGAGGGCCAAGGGGTCCCGTTTTGTCCCCATCACAGATGTTGCCATTGCTGGAGGGCAAAATATAAAACCATGCAATGCTCTATGTTGGCCATCTGCAATGTAGTGGTATCACTGGGGGGGGGATGCAATCCATACCAGGTGACACCAAAAAGGCCAAGAGCAGTGGGCAGGCGAAGGCCTGATCACACCCCAAGTTCTGCAAGGCTTGTCACAGAGGAACGGCCCTTCCTCCTATGCATGGCGTCTTGGAGGGAAGTCCCCTTGAATGAAGTGGGGCTTACTCCAGAGAAAACATGCCCAGGGGCTCTGCAGAGGTGCCTAAACCACTATGCGAACTGGTGGAGGCAGGCAGCACGCAGTGGCAGAGGCAAAAGCCTACGTGCCGGGCTCATCACTTTCCTTGCCTTTGTGCACTCGGAGCTGAAGGTATCGGCCTCCCCACCTCCAGCCCCCAAATCCTCTCTGGCCACCTCCTTCCCGCGGAGCCAGCCATCTGCACCTCAATGTGCTGTGGCACACTAGTTGAAAACTGAGTTGTGGGCAGCTCTTATTAGGTTAAAATTTGGGGTCACAGATTTTTAAAAAAATAAATTTCAATTTTTGAAAATGATCTTGCCACAGAACAAAGTACATCATGTACTCCTGCCTCAGTTTCCCCCGCCTCCCTCTGTTTTCTTCCCTGTGTTGAAGTACAGATTGTATACCCCTGGGGGCAGAGATCTATCCTATTATACTTTGTAAAGAACCGTGCCCATAGATAATACTAATAAGAAGAATTTATAATAATCCTACTGTAAAAATCTTACATATCCTCTCTTTTCTGGATGAATCTTAGATTTTGGTGCTAAATTTTTAAACTCTGCTCCTAAACGTTTCATGCTGCAATGCAGGGCCTCTGAGTGGAATTTTATTAGAGGAGTACATTCTTTTGGGTCCCTCCCCTTCTCCATTGGATCATTATAATAATAATAATTATTATTATACAAAATATAATGTCATGCAATCATTGGATCATAATTTCTACAAATTAGGATATATAGAAAATTACATAGGCGTACACAAAATGTGAAAGCGGTCATCACACAATATATGCAAACATTTTTTGGGATCCCAGGAAATTTTGGGCTCCCTCCTTTGGTTCCCAGCCTCCCTGTCTGACCTCAAGCCCAGGTACAATGTATCCCTGCACCACCTTCCCCATGGGTCCTGCTGCAGCATCTTCGAAAGCAGCCTCTCTAAAGTCCCAATACAGTTTTAAATATAAATTTAAAACAGGAGGAGGAGGTCTGGTCTAGAGGGTAGAGCCTCCGTCTGCCTGAAGATAACATCCACAAGGTCGCCAGTTCGAGGCCACCGGCACTGTGCGACCTTGAAGCAGCTGACAAGCTGAAGCCGAGCTATTCCGTCTGCTCGGAGCGCGGGAGGATGGAGGCCAGAATGTGAAGCCAGATCGGAATGAAACACCTGAATGTAGTGGTTCTTGAAAGAAAGAACCTTCTTTCAAATTGTAAAAATCCCTATTTAAATAGGGATTTAGATAAAGCCTGCCTATGTAAACCGCCTTGAATAAAGTCTTGAATAAAGACCAAGAAAGGTGGTATATAAATACCTGTTGTTATTATTATTATTATAAATGGAAATCTTGGAAAGCTCTGAACTGCTGAAGGTGGTACAGCCACAAGCCCCAAATTGTCTCCATTTTCTGCCCTCTTTAATTGAAGCTGGTGGAATTATGTCATTTGTACTTCTTGAGTGGGACAAAATGGCGATGGCAGGGAGCCAATGGGATTCCACAGTGGGGACGACACAAAGGACAATGTGCGTTCAGGTGTCAAACCGAATTTCAATTAGATCCAACAGTGGGAAGCTCAAGATCAAAGATCAAAGGGATTTTTTTCCCCTTCTCTCATTATAAAATGCGCCATACACCACTTATTCACTGGGGCAAGGTGGGCCCAAGCCAACCACAAAGAGTTGGCAAACACACCACACTGGGCAAACAGGTTAAAGTTACAGTGCTGTCAAATTAGTCTATGAATCACTGGAAAACAACCTTAGGAGCAGGACTCTAATCCTCGCAGCACAGCAGCCCTGTGGCTTGTCTTTGCATGGTCCTGACTTACAGGCAAAGAACTGGTGGCCTGTTTTCATGATCGCTGGTGGCTGCAGGGAAAGTCACCTTGCCACAAGCCAGGGGTGGCATGAAGGTGTGAAGCCCAGTAAAGACATTGGCCACAAATTGGTCCATGTCACAAGCCAGGTTGGTGTGCAGTGTCGTGCTTTGTGTATCCAGACCTTGTAGATCTGTTGGATGGGTTCTTGACTTTGAGCCTGGCCAACAAACAACTTGGTTTTGGTCAGATCCTTTCCATGTAATGTTGAAAGCATCTCCAGTGTTCATCTAGCTCAGGGCTGCCCAAACCCCGGCCCGGGGGCCACTTGCGGCCCTCGAGGCCTCTCAATGCGGCCCTCAGGGAGCCCCCAGTCTCCAATGAGCCTCTGGCCCTCCGGAGATTTGTTGAAGCCTGCACTGGCCCAAAGCAACTTCTCTCAGCGTGAGGGCGACTGTTTGACCTCTCGTGTGAGCTGCGGGATGAGAGCTCCCTCCACTGCTTGCTCTTTCACGTCTGTGATGCAGCAGCGGCAGCAAAGGAAAGGCCAGCCTTGCTTTGTGCAAGGCCTTTTATAGGCCTTGAGCTATTGCAAGACCTTCATTCATTCATATAAGTTCAACTTTAATATATTCATTTATGTAAACTTATGTAAATTTATTCAAATTATCAATGTAAATGAATTCTTTTTCCCCCCAGCCCCCAACACAGTGTCAGAGAGCTGATGTGGCCCTCCTGCCAAAAACTTTGGACACCCCTGATCTAGCTCATTGGTTCCCAACCTTTAGGAGCCCATGGACAACTGAGGCAAAAATTGGAATCGTCGTGAACCACATGTGGCTATGGGTGGTCTGGCCTCTGCCGTCTGTGATGGTCTGTCTCCCAAGCACTCCCTTACAGACTGACAGAGAATGGACCACCCACAGCCACAGATGACACTTACCTGCTGCAGCTGCGGGCTGTCTCCATTCTCAAAGGTTAGTGCTTCATGGGGGACTGCTTGCTCGGCAAGACACTGGAAGTGATCAAAGGCAATTTTTTTTCCTGCCACCCCGTGGACTACTTCTCAGGGTCTTGTGAGAACAGCATAGTCTCAGCCATGATGGTAGCACCTGGGAGAGCCAGGAAGAAGAGGCCACCACGGGTATCCTGTGGTGCCCCAGTGAATTTTGCCACTGTACCCCATGGCACACTGTATGGGAACCACTGAACTGAGCTATTGGACCGAGTGAAACCGCCTGTTCCAATACCTTTCTTTTTTCACAGATCTGCAGAACTTTTCCATATTTTGGAAACATATCGTTGTTGTTGGCAACCTTCAGTCTCGAAAGACTATGGTATCGCGCTCTGAATGGTGGTTCTGGAACAGCGTCTAGTGTGGCTGAAAATGCCAATCCGGGAGTGACAATCCCTTCCACACCGGGAGCAAGTGCAGTCTGTCCCTGGCCTGTCCCTGGCTATGGTCCTTCCTTCTTTGCCTCTTAGCCTCAGACTGTTGGCCAAGTGTCTCTTCAAACTGGGAAAGGCCATGCTGCACAGCCTGCCTCCAAGCGGGCCACTCAGAGGCCAGGGTTTCCCACCTGTTGAGGTCCACTCCTAAGGCCTTCAGATCCCTCTTGCAGATGTCCTTGTATTGCAGCTGTGGTCTACCTATAGGGCGCTTTCCTTGCACGAGTTCTCCATAGAGGAGATCCTTTGGGATCCGGCCGGAAACATATCACAACAGTGAATATGCCATGTTTGCTGCTGAAAATAAAAACCGTGGCCCTTTTATGCTCCCCTCCCGAAGAACCATGGTGGAGAGGTTGACAGGATGGATGAGTCTGGCCTTGTTAACGTCAAGAAAGTCAGATGAGGTCCTCAGCGGATGCATCAATGTCCTCCCTGTCTTTCTGTGATCACATTTTGGGAGGTGTGGCCTGGGATTCCTAGATGCCTGGGAACTTTTTCTGTCTTGAAAGTGGACATTGTTAGCAGAGGGTGGGAACCAGCGTTATGCTCACAATCTCATTACGTACCAGTTGCTATTGGAAGCTTCCCAAAACAGGAGCATAGGATGAAATTAAATGTGCTACAAGGACATTATATAGAAGTCTTCTCTGCCCTATTCCCCACCCCCAATGTCATTGCAAGACAGGTTTGTAGATCTCTGTAGAGCTGGGCAAAAGGAGTTCATGGCTTTGCTTCCAATGTCTTCTAAGCAATGAGGAGCTGATGAGCAGTGGCGTAGCTAGCAGGGCGCAGGGGTGGCAGACTGCACCCTGTGACACCCTTGGAGGGGGACACCACTAATGGCCAAAATTGTGGAAACTCTGGTATTTATGAATACAGGTCGTGCCTCATTATCCACTGGGGTCCCATTTTGGAACCCCTCGTGGATTTAAAAAAAAACAAATAGTGGATATCAAATCAGTGGAAAAATAGCTTTGAAGACCCACTTCTAGGTTTCTTGCTCCTCTATTGTCGCCCCAGAATATATGGTATAGATGCTATACCACATTCAACCACTAGATGGGGTTAATAATGGAATCTAGTGGAATGAAATTACCATTATTTAACAGCACAAAGGTAGGAAATGGGATTTTAGTGCTTTCCCCCCCCCCTTGTTACAAGGCATTTAAATGTGGACCCCGGTATCAGTGGTGAGTCAAATCAGAAGATACTGAGGTCCCACCTGTAATACCATAAAGTTATATATAATTTCAGAAGTGTTAAACATAAGGGCCACAGGTCTGATGCCACTCAAGGAAGCTCTTTATCTAGTCCTTGGGCTCTGTCACAGCACCACCAAGTCAGCAGCTGAGCTTTGGCTAAGGTGTCACTGCTGAAAAGGCAGCCCACATGCTACTTGGGCTGCCCCGTGTCTTCAAAATGTATTTTCTGTCATTTGCAGCTGATGTGTTCCTAAGTGAGAAAAAATGCTTATTTCTGGTCATGACCTGCTTAATGACATCACTTTGGCCCCCGGCAGGTGCCATGAATGCTATTTGACCCACCGTGTGAAACAAGTTTGACACCCCTAATTCCGTGTGTAATTTAATGCAGAGTGTAATGAAATGCCCTTCATGTCCTTGTGGAAAGATCTGATGATGCTGAGGAGCCTGGGTGGACATCCGATCTTGGGGAGAATCTTGAAGAGGCCGTCTCTGCTGACCAGGTCGAAAGCCTTCGTGAGATCTATGAAGGCTATAGAGTGGCTGTCGTTGTTCCCTGCATTTCTCCTGCAGTTGTCTAAGGGAGAATACCATATCAGTGGTGGACCTGTTGGCTCGGAATCCGCACTGCGATTCTGGATAGACGCTCTCTGCAAGTACCTGGAGCCTCTTTAGTGCAACTCGGGCAAACCACCATTCAGAGCGCAATACCATAGTCTTTCGGGACTGAAGGTTGCCAACATGGTAATGAAATGACCATCCATGCTTCTGTTTCTCCCTTTAAGCTCAGTGCCTAAATTTAATGCCATCTTGACCCTAAGTGCATTTGCCTGGGAGGAGGCTCAGTTGGCATCAGTGCGATTTGACTTGAATTGCTGCCCTGGACCTACCCAACTATGAAAATGACTTGTGCTGAAGTCCCAGTGAAATCAATGGGAAGATTTTGTCATCGTGCCCCTTTGCTCCGCCGTGGCTGGCATTTCTAGCAGGGCTGCCTGCTTCCATAGCTCCCAGTTGGGGTTTGTCTTTCAGAAGCATCAACACTGATTGAAATTCCACTCCAGGTCTAGAAGTGCACAGGCTGACTGCCATTTTGGAAATAACTGCAGCTTTGGAAATAAATGCCCAGGCGATTATCAGGCTTCTGGCAAACAAAATGGACATCTGTGTCTATAAATATAAAATACAGGTCCAACCTTGTTATACATGGATTTTTAATATACGGATTTGACTCCACACGAACAGCCCCTGCAAATGAGAAGGAATGTGCTGATCCCTAAAGAAGGGGAAAAAATGCATCCCTTTAACATCTGTTGCGAGCTGGAGAGACGTTGACGCAGCTAGCTGCTGTCCGGCTGCTCGGCTTGCGTATCTCCCAAGGTTAGAGCACACACACTCCCGGCGACAAAGACGACACAAGGCAGAAGTCCTCCACCAAACGCCTCTTTACTATGTACAATATTTACAGCAGCAGCAGTCCAAATAGTACACGATTCACGGTTCACACTGATGTAGCCTTTGGCACAAAATCCACTCTGCATCTCCCACACCCCAGCTTGCTCCTGCTGGAATTTATATGAGTGACAGCCAATCAGAGTGCAGTAAAAACTGCCAAGTCACTCTGACATTGCATGTGGTGACACACACACACACACACAGGTAACAGTCACCTGGTATGTGTCACCAGATATTGCATCATCCTCAGCTCCCAGGATGCTGTGCTGGCTTAGTCAGGCCAAGGCTTCAGGGCCTGCTCCTATCCAGGCTGCAAATTATCAGCAGCCCTGGGGATGATCCCTTAACATCCCTTAACAGTTTAAAAAACTGCTTTTCTTACTCTTATTGAGAGACAGGCATGCAAGTGATCAATGCCATTCTTCAGCTGAGCCAGGCAAAGGCAGGGGGTCCTTTGCATTTCAAATTGCCTCTCTACAACAGTAGGAAAAGCTGTTTTTAAACCACAATTGTAAAAGGATGCAGTTTTTAAATTTTTTAAACTGCTTTTATTTAACGCATTTTATGGGAGCAGCAGGGAGTCCCAGAATCAAACTCCTGTGGATGTTGAGGCAAGACCTTATTCCATTAGGATCAATGGAGGGGCAAGAAACCTGAAGTGGGTCTTTAAAACTATTTTTCCACTGCTTTTTTATCCACGGATTTCTTAAAATCCAGTATGGGTTCCGGAATAGAACCCCAGTGGATAACGAGCGACGACCTGAATTCATGCGGTGGCTCATTCAAAGTTTTTGGCAGGAGGGCCACATCATCTCTTTGACACTGTGTCGGGGGCCAGGGGAAAAAAGAATTAATTTACATTTAAAATTTGAATAAATTTACATAAGTTTGCATAAATGAATATATTAAAGATGAACTTATATGAATGAATGAAGGCCTATAAAAGGCCTTGCACAAAGCAAGGCTGGCCTTTCCTTTGCTGCCGTGACTGCATCACAGACGTGAAACAGCAAGCAGTGGAAGAAGCCCTCATCCCACAGTTCACATGAGAGGTCAAACAGTCGCCCTCATGCTGAGAGCAGTTGCGTCAGGCCAGTGCGGGCTCCAACAAATCTCTGGAGGGCCAGAGGCTCATTGGAGACTGGGGGCTCCCTGAGGGCCACATTAAGAGGCCTCGAGGGCCGCATGTGGCCCCAGGGCCGGGGTTTGGGCACCCCTGGTTTATAGCAAGGGATGCTTCTTCGATGGCCATACTTTCCTCGCTCAGGACTTTACCTGCGACCCCAAATGGCATCTTGGGCCCACTTTTGTTTGATGCTCACGTTAATCCTTTACACTTTCTATGCTCTCAGTAGCTGGAGAGAAGAGTGCATGCTGGCAAGTGCAGCTTCTCTCGCAGAGGTGACAGCAGCAGAAGCTTTTGAAAGGTCTGTGTTCCTTGGGCTATTTGTTGAGCTCTTGTTTTGTATTCACTTCAGAGGCTGCGCCAGCGGGCTTTCCTGCCACTACCTCTCTCCTGATTTTAAAACATCTGCCCGCTGTTGTTGATCCGACACAAAAGCGACTGCTCTGTGTGTCTCCTCCCTCTCACAATTGCTCATCGGGAGGGAATTGTGATTTTTAAAATGCGTGGCCAAGAAAGCCACCGTGATCGGATCAGCTACCTGCAGAGGGTGCCCTAAGCTAGCAAAACAATTGAAAGGGGCTTGCAACAGCACTCACTGGGGGCCAGCAGCTTGTGATGCTGGCTGGCTACAGCTGCTCTCCAGACAGCTCCTTCCCATGACATTGAAAATGTGCTAATGTGAGCACTCTGCCTGTCGCTGCTTGTCAGGAACGGTCCTTATTTCCTGCTCCCTCCCTTGGTAAATCAACCTCCCAATGTTGTTTTTGACTTGGGAAAATGCTGTTGGCTAAAGTTGTTGTTCAGCTACCCGGGCAGAGTCTCTACGGCAATTTTCAACCTTTTTCATCTCCTGGCACATGGACAAGGCACGAAAATTGTGACCGCATGCCATCCATTTTTTAAAGGCATATTTATCATTTTAAAAACAAGTACAATGGGCCCTTGGCATCCATAGGATTTCTGCTCCCAGATCCCCATGGATGCCCAAATCCGTGGATAGTCAAACCCGCTTCAAAAAGTTTTAAAACGAGTTTTTTTAAAAAAAATTAAAAAAGTGTTCCCTAACTTAGCACTGCAAACTGCACTGGCTTCAGGGCAGTCTCTGGTGCTCCCCAAAGCCTCTTCCAGGTCGTGCCAAAACCCATGAACCCCTCTCTTGAGCCTGGCACGCTCCAGAATGAAGCATGGAAGGTTTCCCAAATGTTTCTGCAATGCATTCTGGAGAGACCCTTGGGCCAACAGAAGGAGTTGCAAGCCTTGGCGCAACCCAGCAGTGGCTTCCGGGAGCTCCAGAAACTGCCCCACAGTAATCCCCCAGCATCTACGGACACTACTGCAGATGACACGGAATCACTGTATTAAGATATAGAAATAACAAACAAAATGCATTAGTGCAAGTTTACATGGTATAATAACACACCCAATTTGAACGAGAGCTGATAGAACAAAGACACTGGGTCTGCCCTCCATTAAGGTCCACTAGTGGCTCTACTAATAACTGACCCTGCCCCAAATTCCCGCAGCACATCTGTAGACCACAGCACACCAATATGCCGTGGTACAGTGGTTGAAAGTCGCTGCTCTAGAAGTTAAATCTCTGATCAGGTGGGGAAGACACATCTTAGCCCCGTTCACTCATTCCCCTGCACATGTAGAGTGCATTCATGGAGGAGAAGCACTCCATGTTCACTGTTTATGTGCTTGGGGGACCAGGTGAAAGGAGAGCTGCGCATGGATATGCATCACCTCACTCTTCACACGTTCCACTAAATGCACAAGCATTGGGAGTGACGGCTTGGTTCACCCCCGTGCATTAGCTATAGGCACGGAAGGAACTAGTGAACTCCTTGCCACAGGATGTGGTGCTGGCGTCTAGCCTAGACGCCTTTAAAAGGGGATTGGACGAGTTTCTGGAGGAAAAATCCATTATGGGGTACAAGCCATGATGTGTATGCGCAACCTCCTGATTTTAGGAATGGGTTAAGTCAGAATGCCAGATGTAGGGGAGAGCACCAGGATGAGGTCTCTTGTTATCTGGTGTGCTCCCTGGGGCATTTGGTGGGCCGCTGTGAGATACAGGAAGCTGGACTAGATGGGCCTATGGCCTGATCCAGTGGGGCTGTTCTTATGTTCTTATGTTCTTATGTGCTCATGTGTGCGTATGGACACTCAAGCACCCCGCAGTGCACAGCCTGTCTTTTTTACGCATTGTCCTTGTAGACCATTTTTGTTGTTCAAAAGTTGATGACCTCTTATATAAAAATATTATTCGCCTACTGCAGTGAACTCTCAATTTAAAAGACTGAGGGCCCAATCCTATCCAACTTTCCAGTGCAGGTGCAGCCATGCCAATGGGGTGTGTGCTGCATCCTGTGTGTGTGTGTGGGGGGGGGGGGTGGAATCATGGAGGCCTCCTCAAGGTAAGGGAATGTTTGTTCCCTTACTACGGAGCTGCATCAGCGCTAGAAAGTTGGATAGCACTGAGCCTTAGTGGAGGAAAGGGGTGACTGTTAAGTCTGGTTAAGTCTGAATGTGCTGTATGCAATGGAGTCGCGCAAAACATATATGACCTTTAATGGAGCAGAAAGCACCCACTGTTTCAAAAGTCTGTTTAACTTCGCTCACAACAGGAGAAGAAACTGAACGCATTCCACATGCGCTGCCTCCGACGCATCCTCGGCATCACCTGGCAGGACAAAGTTCCAAACAACACAGTCCTGGAATGAGCTGGAATCCCCAGCATGTATGCACTGCTGAAACAGAGACACCTGCGTTGGCTCGGTCATGTCGTGAGAATGGATGATGGCCGGATCCCAAAGGATCTCCTCTATGGAGAACTCGTGCAAGGAAAGCGCCCTACAGGTAGACCACAGCTGCGATATAAGGACATCTGCAAGAGGGATCTGAAGGCCTTAGGAGTGGACCTCAACAGGTGGGAAACCCTGGCCTCTGAGCGGCCCGCTTGGAGGCAGGCTGTGCAGCATGGCTTTTCCCAGTTTGAAGAGACACTTTGCCAACAGTCTGAGGCTAAGAGGCAAAGAAGGAAGGCCCATAGCCAGGGAGACAGACTGCACTTGCTCCTAGTGTGGAAGGGATTGTCACTCTCAAATCGGCCTTTTCAGCCACACTAGACGCTGTTCCAGAACCACCATCCAGAGTCTACCATAGTCTTCCGAGACTGAAGGTTGCCAACACAGATTAAAGCCAGGGTTTGTTGTACATCTTCCACCCAAATACAAACCTTTGAGTCTGACTTTGAAAGAAATTACTGCAGCACAGCCAAAGCTGTGCTTTATTAAGTGCTTTGTTAAGTGCTTTATTAAGCTGTGCTTTATTAATAAAGCTGTGCTCTATTATTATTATTTAAGCTGTGCTTTATTATTGAGCCACATGTCCTGTGCGACAGTGTTGGTGGGACCTCAAGAACCCTCCGTTTGTCTTCATTTGGACTTCAGTGCCCTCCTTCAGCTCCCACACTCCAACAACTGCACTGCTTGTGCTTGCAATAATTTAATATCCATTTTATACCTGTCAATTCCCCGGATTCCTCAAAGAATCCTGGGGTTTGTAGTTTGAGGGCATGGAGAAGCCTCTGCTACTGTTTGCAGAGTTCCCTTGGGAGAAGGCATGGCTATCAAAGCTGCTCAGTTTGTTGTGTAGCTGCACCCTCTGGGTTTTTAAGGAATACGCGTAGATGGGCAGTTGTCGCTAATTTGCTGAGTGAAATCCCTTAGGTAGTACTTCTCTTTTGGGACTATTCTATTTTCCCAGCACTCAAACCGCTATGTTTTGTTCCTGGGAAAATGAATCTCCCCCCCAGCTCATGTATTTAATACAATTGCAACTACACGGTGTAGTAGAATGTGGTTATAATTAAAGCCCTATTAATTGTAATTCAGCGTCCCAGAGGTGAGCTGCTGGAGGCTGCTGCCATGCGGCAGGGAACGGTCTCTGGCTCCTTTAATTAGGCAAGAGGAGGAGAGCAGCTCCTCCGAGTGTTTCTCCTGGGCCTGGCCAATCCAGAGCCTTTGAGCAACGTGCAATTTGGCAGGTGGAAGAATCGCACCATCTTTTGCGATTGCGACAGGGTGTCGCACCATCTTTTGCGACACAGGGTGTCCCTGTTTTCACTTGTGAGGTGTGGGAGGGACTGTAGTGGAAGATCAGTAATGGAGGACAAAAGTTCCTTTAAGACACTTCACCCACCAATACAGGCATATCCATGGATCCAGTATCCGTGGTTTCACTCATCCATGGGTCCTCCATGCCCCCCTCGCACCCATTACCTTTGTTTTTCTTTACTAATTGTGGAAAAATGCATTTTCTTGATAGCTGGCAACCTTCAGTCTTGAAAGACTCTGGTATCGCGCTCTGAATGGTGGTTCTGGAACAGCGTCTAGTGTGGCTGAAAAGGCCGATTTGGGAGTGACAATCCCTTCCACACCAGGAGCAAGTGCAGTCTGTCCCTGGTCTGTCTCCCTGGCTGTGGGCCTTCCTTCTTTGCCTCAGACTGTTGGCCAAGTGTCTCTTCAAACTGGGAAAGGCCATGCTGCACAGCCTGCCTCCAAGCAGGCCGCTCAGAGGCCAGGGTTTCCCACTTGTTGAGGTCCATTCCTAAGGCCTTCAGATCCCTCTTGCAGATGTCCTTGTATCGCAGCTGTGGTCTACCTGTAGGGCGCTTTCCTTGCACGAGTTCTCCATAGAGGAGATCCTTTGGGATTTTCTTGATAAGACACAGAAAACCTGGAGCAATACCTTCCAGCCTCAGTAACCTTTGTGGACCTCTGCTGATTGGCAAGATGGAGATTGTGACTGTCATCCACAGGAGCCCTACCTCACGGTCTCAGAAGGCACAGCTCGAAGTTGGTTCACTGCTTCCCTTTTGGGCTTCCACAATCTCCCACTGCTTCTTCCTGGGTCAACTCTTTTCTTACTCTTCCCATTCTCTTTTGGTGAATTTTTATTTCGTGTGCACAGCAGTTATCAATGAATGTGTTGTCTGAATGCTTCCTTGCAGTTTTGTTCCTTGTTTGCCCAGGTGCTAGAGCAGCGATTGTCAACCTTTTTCGTCTCACGGCACCCTGACAAGGTGCTACAATTGTCAAGGCACACCATCTGTTTTTTGACAATTGACAAGGCTGTTGGTGGGGAGCTCACATCCCCGTTGACCCTATTAGCAAATGACCCTCCCCCAAACGCTCACGGCACACCTGCAGACCATTCGCGGCACACCAGTGTGCCACGGCACAGTGGTTGAAAATGGCTGTGTTAGAGCATGGTCCGAAGGTGCATGATGTTGCAACTGTCCTAAAATCAGTCTGGGTTTGGAAAGTTCTTGTATGGGAGTTGGCCGGAGATTCCTCCTGCATTGAATCCATGACGTAAGTAGAATAGAAATGTAATAGAAAAGTAGAATATAAATGTATTAATAAAAAGATAATCATAAATAGGTGTTGGAGTTCACTTGAAATGCATTTGGAAGGTTTGAAATCAGGTGAGAAAGTCCCAGTGCTTATGATGAGTGATTCAGAAGATTTGATGATCTCAAGCAAAGTGGGTGGGTGGGGGGAAGCTTTCAGTTTCGCTGTCCGGATTGGGCAAGCTCTTTTCAAGGTCCAGTCCACCTTTCTTGATAACTGCAGCGTCAAGCAACGACTTGCCCCATCTCACCGTCATCCCACTTGGAATGCCACAAATAGAACCTCCATATCTTGGTGCGTCATCAAACGTGTGGTGTTTACCAAGAGAGTCATGGACAGGAATCAGTTTCCAAATGTCCAAGGCTCAAGTGGTGCATATGCATGCGTGATTCATGCCCTTCTTCTTGCATTTGTTCCTAAAAAAACAAAAAAAACCAGTTTCCTGACCAATAAGTAGGATTTGTGCCTGCTAGGAATCACAGCTGTATGAACCGGTCTTTCGCAGTGCGCAGCCACCCCCTGCCTCTTCCCCCCCACCACCACTTAACCTCAGAGCAAGAAAGATAGACGGTAATCTGGGCAATCTCTTGTTTGATCTCTGGAGCTTGAGCTTGGTGGATGTGACTGTGTGGGATGTCAACACACACAAGGAGATTTGGATGTGGGGAGACAGCTGGTGCTGCTTTGCCAAGAGGAAGGGCTGGCTCTGTACAGTAGGAGTGTGCCAGCTGTCTCAGTGAGGCAACCTTAGATGTGCAGAGGTGGACATTTAACTAACCAGATGAGTCTCTTCCCTTAGCCATCCCAGCACCCTTAAACGAGACGGCTCGGCTGGTGTGGGCAGCAGGGTGATGTCCTAGCGCATTGTGGTCAGAACAAGCACTCTCCTCCTCTCATTTCTGGTGTGTGTGTGTGTGTGTGTGTGTGTGCAGGGAGCATTCAGAAGGACAAAAACTGCACACCTTCACAACATGGTCTGAGGATCCTCCAGGCTGGTTCTGACACAGGGTGAACTTACCACAGTGTGGAGAGAACCACTTGGCAAGCTGGTTGTCTGCATCTTCCTGCCAAGAGGTGGGGAATAAAAAAAACCTCACTGCACCTGATCCGAAAGAAAGGGAAGCAGCAGAGTTGTAAGGGCCTCCTGGCCACATGTATTTTATTGGCTCAATTTATAGCCCGCTTTTCTCCCCAAAAGGCACTCAAAGCGGCTTACAAAACAGCATAAAACCACATTAAGGCTGCAATCCTAACCATACTTTCCTGGAAGTAAGCCCCACTGAACAAAATAGGACTTGCTTCTGAGTAGACCTGGTTAGGATTGTGCCCTCAAACAATCATTCACAGACATACATTAACATAACCTTAAGCATGAAAACAGACACACAGCACCTGCAGGTGATTGGTGCTACCAGGTGGTGACTTGCTACTAGGTGGTGACTTACTGTAGTAAGTTGCCATTTGGTAAATAGTTAGTTGGCAACCTTCAGTCTCGAAAGACTCTGGTATCGCGCTCTGAAAGGTGGTTCTGGAACAGCGTCTAGTGTGGCTGAAAAGGCCGATTCGGGAGTGACAATCCCTTCCACACTGGGAGCAAGTGCAGTCTGTCCCTGGTCTGTCTCCCTGGCTATGAGCCTTCCTTCTTTGCCTCTTTGCCTCAGTCTGTTGGCCAGGTGAAACTGTGAAAGGCCATGCTGCACAGCTTGCCTCCAAGCGGGCCGCTCAGAGGCCAGGGTTTCCCACCTGTTGAGGTCCACTCCTAAGGCCTTCAGATCCCTCTTGCAGATGTCCTTGTATCGCAGCTGTGTTCTACCTGTAGGGCGCTTTCCTTGCACGAGTTCTCCATAGAAGAGATCCTTTGGGATCCGGCCATCGCCCATTCTCACGACATGACCGAGCCAACGCAGGCATCTCTGTTTCAGCAGTGCATACATGCTAGGGATTCCAGCACGTTCCAGGACTGTGTTGTTTGGAATGGTCACCTGTATTTAGTCAGGGGAAGAGGGGAAAGCTCAGATTCTATTCTCTCTCTGGCTAGAGGATAAGCTCAGAGGCGTCGCTAGAGGGGTGCAGGGCATGTGGACCACAATGAGTGACACACTCAAGGGGGTTGACACCACTACTGCCAAAATTCTGAAAAACTTGGTATTTTTGAATAATACCATCATGTATTAATGCCGAATGCAACAAAACAAACCACATTGAAAAATCTGTACTCTATCAAAAGTTATAGCAAAAAAAACACACAAAAAAAACACCAAAAAAAGGAAAACACAACTGCCTTATGTCACAAAAAGTGGAGTTCCTTAACTAAAAACTGATCAATGAGACTGCTTGTTCCTGGAGTCAATGGGGTGTTATGATGACACAGCAGGGACCCAATAAGGTGTTAGGACAAGTCAGCTCTCATTTCCAAGGATCACCGCTAATTCTAGAACTCTGATTCAGTTGTGTGAGTGTCATCAAGTTGGCCACTGGTTTTTTGTTGGCTACTGATTTGCTGAGTGACCTGTACTGTTATATATTTAAATAGAAAATAAATAAAAGTGAATAGGGGTGACACCAACCCTAAATGCGCAAGATCTCTCGAGGAGATAGGGTGTGGTGTCAACAGTGGTCCCTTGCTCAGGCAAGCAAGTGGTTACAAAATCAAGCAGTTGTATCAAGATTGTTTCAAGTGATTGTTTAAAGTGAATTTTTTTTTTTTGCAGAAAAGCATCACTTATGTGCATCACTGAAACAATGCACAGAAAAACACTCCACCAAAAATCTTGCTGCAGTAACACATCAAGGCGACTTTTTTGTAGTATAGTAGTACCTTGGTATCTTCAGGGGTCCAGTTTTATCTCCCCCGCCCCTGGATACGGATTCCTGTGGATACTGAAGTCCCTTTTAAAAATGTTTTAAAAAGTAAAAATTGGTAAGAAAATAGCCTTCCTTACTTTCGTGCCACAAAATTGCGACATTTGTAGGGCAGTCTTCTACGCCTCCTTCACATGACCCCCTCCCTTCGCTTTGGCGCATCCCAGAATGCATTACATGACCCAGAAGTGGCTTACAGGAACGTAGAAGACTGTCATGCAGCCCTTTAAATGGTACTATATTGCAGAGCAAAGGAAGGATAGGCTATTTTCTTACCGCTTTTTCCTTTTCTAACATTTTTAAAAAGGAACCCCTGCATCCACTGCACCCATGGATAGTGAAATCCAAGGATGCCAGACCTCTGGATATGGTGGGTCCACTGAATTTCTGTATGTCATGCACAGAAGCACATTGGTAATGTAGTGGGGGGACAGAGATATGAACAAATGAACTAAAAGCTGTGGCTTCTTTCTCATGCTCCAGTTTTGGAATGAATTTTAAAAATGGTCCTAGCTAAAGCGGAACTCCGTAGGACAGACTCAACTCAAGGAAGAAGAAAGGGATGGAAAAAGATAAATTCTTTCACTCCCTAAACCTCAATCCCTTCAGTAATAAACTGTTAAATAAAAATGAAATCCTGCAATCTTTGAAATCATATCTCTCCTCTGCCCCATCTATTGTTTGTGAATATTTATTTTATGTTGCAAAGCAAATTTTTTAATGCAGGGAGGTGCCAAAGAAGAGGGGGGGAAAAGAAATCTGAATGTTTAACGGACTATTTTAAATCTCTTGGCTGCATTTAATCATGCAGTGATCCAAGTAATGGATTGAAAAAAGTCTGTAATTTGGGGGGGAGGGGAGGAGAGAGAGAGAGTTCATGAAATCTGACAAAGTTGTTGGACCAAAATGTACTTATACAGAAAATTCATTACTAAAGACCAGTGACATGCAGTGAGGTCCAGGGAGTGAGCTCTGATGCCCAGGAAGGTAAAGCCACATGAATGCTCTCTCTCAACTCCTTAAGCTCAGTCTCTCTCAGTCCTTTCCTTGACAAAAACACACACTCTTTCCCTCACTCTTTCTTTCCCCTCCGGAAATAAACCTCACTTCTTCTTCCCCCACTCAGCGCAAGGGAGAGCTCAGCAACATGCCCTCTGAGGCAACTGGAAAATTGCCTCCCCTGGTGCTTCAGAGAAAACTGTGCAGGCTCCCCGCTTTATTGCATGGCTTTCTTAGAACAGAACAGAGGCAACTTTGCCTGCTGCCTCCCCAGCGATTGCTGACATCGGGACCCAGCCTGTTTTTCATTGGACGCCAGCCACAATTGCAGCAAATCAACTGCTAGCTGTGTATTGTAATGAGTGAGTGTGATACTTTTTCTTTTTGCTTGTTGGGTCTGGTGAGGCTCTGCCTCCCCGACTGCGTGTCCTTGCTACAGATGGAAACATAGGAACGGAGCTGCTGAATATGGAAGAGTCTCCTGAAAGCTGGAAGTGAAATCACAAGAGGCAAAGACCATAAAGAAGACCACAGGTCCAGTTCTGGGGGACTGGGACTGTCCCTGGTCTGTGGGATGGGTGAAGCCTGTGCTTCATGCCATCCTGTGTTCCAACCTTATGCTGGAAACAGGTTCTAGCATCCACTCTGCCACAAACCCCTCCCTGTATTGCTTAACGATGCTCATGTGCAGTTACAGAGGCTATTCTTAGCTTTCATGGAGGGCACTACCCATGACACTGGACACAAATGCAGACTTGTTTCCTCCAGTGGGTGACCGAGAGAGCAATGTTTGGGAAAGGAACATGGGTGGTGAGAAGGCAGCTCTGTTCTTGCCAAGGAGTGAGGCAATACAATCTGGGCACAGCTTCACTCAGGGTGATTCTTATCTGGCCCATCTGTCATCTCTGATTTTGGATCATGCGCTGAGCGGGGAGGGGCCGTGTCTAATGATTTAGAGGAGACCAGTGAACTGTTCCTTAGTGTTGTACTGCTGGAGCCATCAATCTTCAGGGTTCACCCCCTCCTTAGTTCCTAGCTGTTAAACCTCTGATGGGCGGGGTGGGTGAGAAACACATTCTTTCTCTTGAGTGTACATGGGCAGAGCCACCTGGGACAGTGATGTCATGGCATCATGTGACGTCATGGTGTCACTTCCGGGTTTGGAAGAGGGCAGCGATAGCTTCATGATGTGGCTACACCCTCTGTTCCTTCTCCAGAAACTTCCCCGCTGACTTAAAGAAAGTACTTCTTTATTCAGTTTGTAGTTAGCCTGTGGAACTCCTTGCCACAGGATTGTGGTGGCGGCATTTGGCCTAGATGCCTTTAAAAGGGGATTGGACAAATTTCTGGAGGAAAAGGCCATCACGGGTTATAAGCCGTGATGTGTATGTGCAATCTCCTGATTTTAGAAGTGGGTTACCTCAGATGGCACCAGGATGCAGGTCACTTGTGATGTATTCCAAGGGGCATTTGGTGAGCCACTGTGAGATACAGGAAGCTGGACTAGATGGGCCTATGGCCTGATCCAGCAGGATTGTATGTTCTATTTGAAGTATTGATAACTACAAGGTAGGACAATTCTCTTTTTCTACTTGGTCTCTAGCCAAAAGAAGAAATCACTTTGGACTTTTCATTCAGCGGAGCACAGGTGGCTGCCACGTGAAGGTGCATGAACAGAATTCTCGATGTGGTCCCTGTCACAGTCAAAGGCTCTTCTGCGCTGCCGTCGATAAGAGCTTGTTGGATACACTTTAACCTGAGCCAGAACTCATCCCAACTCTGGAGTGGTCTTATATGACATCTGCTCCCATATACTGATCAATGATTTCTCAAATTTCTGACCAACTTGACCTTCCCAACCAGAGTCAACTTGTGCAACTGCAAAAACGTAGTGCAGTGCCACACAGTTAGGGTGTAAAGTTCAATAAACCCACCCAAAGATGGACTGTCATCTGTTGTTGGCAACCTTCAGTCTCGAAAGACTCTGGTATCGCGCTCTGAATGGTGGTTCTGGAACAGCGTCTAGTGTGGCTGAAAAGGCCGATTCGGGAGTGACAATTCCTTCCACACAGGGAGCAAGTGCAGTCTGTCCCTGGTTTGTCTTCCTGGCTATGGGCCTTCCTTCTTTGCCTCTTAGCCTCAGACTGTTGGCCAAGTGTCTCTTCAAACTGGGAAAGGCCATGCTGCACAGCCTGTCTCCAAACGGGCCGCTCAGAGGCCAGGGTTTCCCACTTGTTGAGGTCCACTCCTAAGGCCTTCAGATCCCTCTTGCAGATGTCCTTGTATCGCAGCTGTGGTCTACCTGTAGGGCGCTTTCCTTGCACGAGTTCTCCATAGAGGAGATCCTTTGGGATCCGGCCATCATCCATTCTCACGACAAGACTGAGCCAACGTAGGCGTCTCCGTTTCAGCAGTGCATACATGCTAGGGATTCCAGCACGTTCCAGGACTGTGTTGTTTGGAACTGTCATCTATCAGCGTGTAATTAAACAGTGGAACTCCTTGTCACAGGATGCGGTGATGGCATCTGGTCTAGATACCTTTAGAAGGGGATGGAGGAAAAGTCCACCCCAGGTCACAAGCCATGATGACTATATGCAACCCCTGGGTTTTGGAGGCAGCCTGTCTCTGAAGGCCAGATGCAAGGGAGTAGCTACAGGATATTTATTTATTTATTTATTTATTTATTTACTTCATGTGTACCCCGCCTTTCTCCCTGAAGGGACCCAAGGTGGCTACAAGATATGGGTATCTTGTCTTGAGTGCTCCCTGAGGCATCTGGTGGGCTACTGTGACATACAGGAAGCTGTGGTAAATGGCCCTTTAGCCTCATCCTGCAGGGCTCTTTGTATGTTCTTATCAAACAAATAAGCGGGGTCAGGCCTGGTTAGTACTTGGCTGGGAGACCGCCTGGGAATACCGGGTGTTGTAGGCTTCTACCATGATCTCGGAAGCTAAGCAGGGTCAGGCCTGGTTAGTGCTTGGATGGGAGACTGCCTGGGAATACCGGGTGTTGTAGGCTTATACCATGATCTCGGAAGCTAAGCAGGGTCAGGCCTGGTTAGTGCTTGGATGGGAGACCGCCTGGGAATACCGGGTGTTGTAGGCTTCTACCATGATCTCGGAAGCTAAGCAGGGTCAGGCCTGGTTAGTGCTTGGATGGGAGACCGCCTGGGAATACCGGGTGTTGTAGGCTTCTACCATGATCTCGGAAGCTAAGCAGGGTCAGGCCTGGTTAGTACTTGGTTGGGAGACCGCCTAGGAATACCGGGTGTTGTAGGCTTATACCATGATCTCGGAAGCTAAGCAGGGTCAGGCCTGGTTCATACTTGGATGGGAGACCGCCTGGGAATAACGGGCACTGTAGGCTTATACCATGATCTCGGAAGCTAAGCAGTGTCAGGCCTGGTTAGTACTTGGATGGGAGACCGCCTGGGAATACTGGGTGCTGTAGGCTTATACCATAGTCTTTCGAGACTGAAGGTTGCCAACCATCAAACAAATAGCACCAACCATAAATAACCAGAAAAATGTCAAGAGAGAACTTGAATACTGGTGGCAATTCACCTTCTTCCATCTCTTAACTAGGGACTTTGCCTGGCTAGGGCGTCTGAGACGGAATACTTACCATGTTGGCGCCACTGCTGAGAAGAGCATCAGCCTTAGAACTGACTCTCAGTGCAACCATTAGGATACTCTTGAATGGGCTATATAAGTGATGAAGATGATTCATCATCACACAAGCCTACAAAATTGAGGGTCAGAAAGGCTTTTCCCAAACTTTATGGTGTTTTGATATGAATTTGGGGTGCCAATTCCAAAAATGTCATCTGTTTTGCCCTATCATGTCTAGTTTTGGAGATATAGTATATCCCAGGGGTGCCCAAACCCTGGCCCGGGGGCCACTTGTGGCCCTCAGGGACTCACAATCTGGCCCGCGGGGAGCCCCCAGTCTCCAATGAGCATCTGGCCCTCTGGAGACTTGCTGGAGCCCATGTTGGCCTGATGCAGCTGCTCTCAGTGTGAAGATGACTTTTTGACCTCTTGCATGAGCTGTGGGACTAGTGTTCCCTCCATTGCTTGCTGTTTCACGTCTGTGACACAGCAGTGGCAGTGAAGGAAAGGCTAGCCTTGCTTTGTGCAAGGCCTTTTATAGGCCTTGAGCTATTGCAAGACCTTCATTCATTCATATAAGTTCCATCTCTAATATATTCATTTATGTAAATTTATTCACATTTGAAATGTAAATTAATTCAGCCCCCAACACAGTGTCAGAGAGATGATGTGGCCCTCCTGCCAAAAAGTTTGGACAGCCCTGGTATAGCCTCATTAGTGGATGGTTCAAGCAGCTTCCTCTTGAGGAAGCCATGCTGTAGGTGTAAAACTAGACGTGCTAGGGCAAAACGGATGCCATTTTTGGAATCGACACCCCGAATATATCCAGGAATGTGTGTTGGCCTGTGTAATAGGTTGCATCCTAAGGTTTCTTCTTCCTGTGGAAGCCTGTGGAAGACTCCTTCTATGGAAGGAGGGCAATAATGGTCATGTGAAGACACCTGAGAGTTAAGAAAGGACTGATTTTAATGAGGAGGAGGAAGAGGAGGGTGGTTCTTTAAGCCTCAAGGCTCTCTGACTTCCTGCGGAGCGGCTGCTTCACCTCTCGGCAGAGAAAGAGAAGCCTCAGTTCCTCCACGTCCCATAGAAACCCCACCCACACAAGCCTCTACCAAGAATGTTAATTCACTGAAACCTCTTCACCCACACAGCCTCTGAATCTGCCCGTTGTGCCCAGGAGGCAAGATACCACAGCGTGACAACTTCCGAAAGGGATTGATTGATCACTGTTGTGTGGGTCTCTCCGGCACACCTGCAGGAAGGTGGCTGCTCTGGGGAGGGCTAGCTGCAAGCGGAGCTCCTTCTCTCCTTGACAATGGACGTCTCTGGAGGAGAGCAGCCAAGAAACTGGTGCAGGCGGAGCCTGGCCACACCATATGATGAAACAAGCCGAGGAGTTCCCATGAGTTTCTTTTATGTCATATGACAACAAACAGCATCTTATCTGTTAGGGAGTAAAAAACCAGCACGGCTGTAACTCAGCGGTCAAGTCACCTTCATGCAGAAGGTCCTGAGTTCAATTCCTGGTGGCATCTCCAGGCCACTGCCCTGGTCACTTATGCAAGTGGGGGCACATGACTGCCCCCCCTAGTTATGAGAGAGGCGCTGGTGGCTTCGCACCCCCTGTACCTTCTCCTGTGGAGGCTGGGAGCCTCCACAGAAGAAGGAATGGGATGCAGGAAGCCACCGAATCTAGCAATCTGGGAAGAACCTTGCAGTGCAAGGCATTCACTTCCAGGTTGTCCCAGGAAGAAGAGGTGCTGGAGGTTTCATGTGGCCCAATCCTTCTCCTGTGGAGGCTTCCAGATTCCAGGGTATGTAAAGCCACCACAGAGAGCACCCCCTCTTCTTGGGAGAACCCAGAAGTTGCATCACGATGCCGTGTAATGTTGTGATGTCACTGCCCTGGATCTGTTCCAGGTAGGGCAGAGAAAAATTCCCACCTGAAACCATGGATTGCTGCTGCCAGCCTGGGTTGACAGTGTACAACTTGATGAATCATAATTGGTCTCAGCAGAAGGCATTGTCCTAATGGCAGCTTATAAGTTGAATGTTTGCAGGATTTCATGAATAGGAGTAGATCCACTCCAAGCAATATTTCCAGAATCTAAAGACTAGAGGTGACAATAATCTTAGGCTATCTTAGAGATCGCCTACTCCCGTACAATCCGGCTCATCCTCTCAGGTCATCAGAGAAGGCCTTTTTACAAGTGCCGCCGCCCAAGGAGGTTCATGGGGCGGCGGCAAGAAATAGGACCTTCTCAGTAGTGGCACCAACGTTGTGGAACGCCCTTCCCCTTGACTTGAGAATGGCTCCCTCTCTTGAGTTTTTTCGGCGAGGCCTGAAGACCCTGTTCTTTAAACAAGCCTTCTGATTCCATGGCCTTCTTAACTTTTTTATACATCTTTTAGTTTCTTTTTACAGGCTGGATTCCTCTATGACTTGCAGTTTTATGCTCTTTTTATTCTGACTTTATTCTGACTACTGTTTTTATGGCCTCTGTTAATGTGTTTTTAATATGTTTTTATCTTGTTAAATCATGCTTTTAAAACTGTTTTTATATGTTGTGAGCCGCCCTGGGTCCCTTTTAGGGAGAAGGGCGGGATACAAATAAAGTTTATTATTATTATTATTATTATTATTATTATTATTATTATTATTATTATTAGTTTCAGTTTCCTCTCCTGTTGTGAGCGGAGAGTCCATGACTCGCTGCAGTACAGAAGTGTACTCAGGACGCAAGCTCTGTAGACCTGGATCTTGGTATGTTCCGTCAGCTTCTTTCCACATGCGCTGCCTCCAACGCATTCTCCGCATCACCTGGCAGGACAAAGTTCCAAACAACACAGTCCTGGAACGTGCTGGAATCCCTAGCATGTATGCACTGCTAAAACAGAGAGACGCCTGCGTTGGCTCGGTCGTGTCGTGAGAATGGATGATGGCCGGATCCCAAAGGATCTCCTCTATGGAGAACTCGTGCAAGGAAAGCGCCCTACAGGTAGACCACAGCTGCGATACAAGGACATCTGCAAGAGGGATCTGAAGGCCTTAGGAGTGGACCTCAACAGGTGGGAAACCCTGGCCTCTGAGCGGCCCGCTTGGAGGCAGGCTGTGCAGCATGGCCTTTCCCAGTTTGAAGAGACACTTGGCCAACAGTCTGAGGCAAAGAGGCAAAGAAGGAAGGCCCACAGCCGGGGAGACAGACCAGGGACAGACTGCACTTGCTCCCGGTGTGGAAGGGATTGTCACTCCCGGATTGGCCTTTTCAGCCACACTAGACGCTGTGCCAGAACCACCTTTCACAGCGCGATACCATAGTATTTCGAGACTGAAGGTTGCCAATATATATATATATATATATATAATATTTATTATTATTATTATTATTATTATTATTATTATTATTATTATTATTATTATTATTATTATTATTATTATTATTATTGTTATTGCATGCAATGATCTCAAAACATTAGAAGACTTGCTGTGGAACTGGAATAAAAACGGAAGGGATGGTGTTTGTAGGGTGGAATGCGCAAGCAAAAATTGTGTGAAGTTTGCAGAAAGCCTCTTTTTGGTGAGGTTCTCTTGATTTTAACAATATTTTATTTTTGGAACCGACAAAAGGAAATTCTTCATGCAGTACATAATTCAATGATGGAATCTGCTGACACAAGATGTGGGGATGGGGGTGAAGCGCAGATGGCTTTAAAAGCAGATTGGACAAATTCACACAAGAGGAAAGGTTCACCAGGGGCTGCTGATGTGGGACCATGTGCTGTGTGCTACCTCCAGAGTCAGTGGCTGTCTGAAGTGCCAGCTGCAGGAGGGTGATGGTGCGAGAGAAGGATGCCTTTCTCTGGTCTGATCCAGCAGGGATCTTTTTATGTTTTGTTCTTACATCTTAAAAATATTTCCAGTTGAGATTCTGATTGGTACAGTGAGTTTCTGAATGACAGGGTGGAATTTGCCACAATATGGAACATGTGTTGGTTTTTGTTTTTTGTTTTTAAGTTCAACCCACGTCAGGGACAAGGAGACCCAGGAGAATGCAGCTGACCAAGGGAAGTAGCACCTAGTGGTTAGCATGCATACACCCCACCCCTGCTTCCCGCTTTCTCTTCCTAGATTGGCTGCTGAACAGGGAGGAGTCTTGGTCATTTGTTGCCACCATCCCAGGCTACAGAGACCAGGCAGGGAAACTCCCCTCCCAGATGAGTGCTGAATGCCAGGGGGTCTTATTAAAAATCAAACTCACAGTTGCAGGGGGAACAAGCGCAATTATCCGTGAACAGGAACCAGGTAGACAAAAGATCAAAATGTAACTAGTTTATTTAAGAATTGAAAAGAAAAGGAATTAAACAAAAGGAGGAAAAAAAGGGTGCATAGGAGAAGCAAAAGCAAGCTGATGGAAAATGTCTAGGCTTATTCAAATTAATACATTAGTCCAGGGGTGTCCAAAGTTTTTGGCAGGAGGGCCACATCATCTCTCTGACACGGTGTCAGGGGCCAAATTAATTTACATTTCAAATTTGAATAAATTTACATAAATGAATATATTAAAGATGAACTTATATGAATGAATGAAGGACTTGCAATAGCTCAAGGCCTATAAAAGGCCTTGCACAAAGCAAGGCTGGCCTTTCCTTTGCTGCTGCTACTGCATCACAGACGTGAAACAACAAGCAGTGGAGGGAGTCCTCAGCCCACAGCTCACTTGAGAGGCCAAACAGTTGCCCTCATGCTGAGAGCATTTGCATCGGGCCAGTGTGGGCTCCAACAAATCTCCTGAGGGCCAGAGGCTCATTGGAGGCTAGGGGCTCCCTGAGGGCCGCATAGAGAGGCCTTGAGGGCTGTAAGTGGCCCCAGGGCCGGGGTTTGGGCACCCCTGCATTAGTCAGTACTGTCCTGCAGATGGAGCTGGGATGCTACTCAAGAACACAGCCCACATAACCCCCAATCTCCCTCCCCTCCAGAACATTTGTAAGATGGCCTGGAGTGCAAACAGCAAACAAAGCAAAACAAATTAACTCCCTGATCACCTCTAGGGATGGTCCCCAGCACTAGCAATTTGCATTTGCCCAAGGAATCCTGGTCCCCTACGCTTACTGGGGAGTAAATGGATGTTCTTCCATGTACCAGCATTAGGCCCCCTCGGAAGAACTGGGAAGAACGCAACAGAACTTCCTGGACCTTGGACCCGAATCACCTTGGTTTGATGGTGTCATCAAGTCACCTGATTGGAGGAGTGCAGCCCACCTGGCTTCACCATCCCACCCCGTTTACCTAGGTCAGGGGTGTCCAAACTTTTTGGCAGGAGGGCCACATCATCTTTCTGACATTGTGTTAGGGGGCCAGGAAAAAAAAAAAGAATTAATTTACATTTCAAATTTGAATAAATTCACATCAATGAATATATTAGAGATGGATCTTATATGAATGAATGAAGGTCTTGCAATAGGTCAGTGTCTATAAAAGGCCTTGCACTTAGTTGCCTCTGCTGCATCACAGAATGAAACAGCAAGAATGGAGGGAGCCCTCATCCCACAGCTCATGCGAGAGGTCGAACAGTCACCCTCACACTGACAGCAGTTGCGTCCGGCACAGGCTCTAGCAAGTCTCTGGAGGGCCAGAGGCTCATTGGAGTCTGGGGGCTCCAATTGGGCGTCCTCAAGGGCTGCAAGTGGCCCCCGGAGTGGGGTTTGGGGGCACCCCTGACCTAAATAGAGAGGGTCACAGATCTGTGGCTAAGGCAGGCTATCTCTAGGCTCAATGGCTTTTGCAGATGGGACAAATCCACATGTATGCACAATGGGGGGGATAGAGTTTCAAACAACAGACAAAGCCCTGCTCTCTAGCAGTTTTTTGGGCTGCTGAACTTGCACAGGAGCTTCTGGGGAGTTGGAAGTGCCCCAAATTAAGGAAAAATGGGGAGGGGGGGAGAGAACTGGGCATTCATCACAATCCAGGATGGAAAAAATTGGACCCAACTGCTGCAGTCCCCATTGCAAGCTATGTTATCTTTACCCAATGATGGCCATGATCACTAGGACAAGAGATGTGACTTATGTTACTGTAATGTTTGGAAAAGAAAACGTCTTGGATTAAACAAGGGTCAAGAATGCAAAGGGAGAGGCAAACATTTTTGGATGCTTGTTCTCCTGTCCAGGCAGCAGGGCCCCGGTGTACAATTGTATGTTGTTTCTGTCAGTTGCACTGAGATATTAGGTTGTGAATGAGCTTATTTTTGGTCACTGAAAGCTTGAAATACTGTTGTTTAAATTGTACACTGGCCAACAAAAGCATTGCGAGCTCCTTCTTTTGCAGAGAAGTGGAGAAGCCTGGAAGGGGAGGAATCTTCCCGGGCTCCTCAGAGACAACTGTGAGAACCTCTAACTTGTCTATGGCAAAATACACTCCTAATCCTTCTAGTCACATTTCTGGGATGAACATAAGAACAGCCCCACTGGATCAGGCCATAGGCCCATCTAGTCCAGCTTCCTGTATCTCACAGTGGCCCACCAAATGCCCTAGGGAGCACACCAGATAACAAGAGACCTGCAAGGCTTCCTGGGAATTGTAGTTATGAACATAAGAACAGCCCCACTGGATCAGGCCATAGGCCCATCTAGTCCAGCTTCCTGTATCTCACAGCGGCCCACCAAATGCCCCAGGGAGCACACCAGATAACAAGAGACCTCATCCTGGTGCCCTCCCTTGCATCTGACATAGCACATTTCTAAA